>NC_052622.1:34117994-34417994 GCF_016545825.1 Eucalyptus grandis | reverse complement strand
TTTCAGTTCCATCTGCCATTATGGACAGCACCGTGCTGCAGCCCCACGAGGACTGGAATACAGCTTCTACTTCCTTATACACGCAAAATAGGAGCCTCCGTTCCCCCAACTCGTGCACTGTTCTCATCCCCTCCCCCATCCCCATCAATCCCAAAACCAGAACTGCTGCACAGTGATCAAATTCATTAAAAAACGAAGGAAAAAAAAAATACAGTTCGGAGTCTTCCCACTCCATTCGGAGGTCGGAGTGCATACACACCCATCCACATCTCACCACGCCTAGCCCTCCCTCGCTCTATAAAAACTCCGTTCTCGATCCTTCCCTCATGCCACACACTACAAGCACGTAGCTCACTGTTTCACGCTCGCACTAACTTACAAACAGCACCGCACAAAAAACACTCGGCTCGTAGAGCTACTTCCAATGGCTCCTCCCAGCCTGACCAAGAACGCGGCGGACGCCATGGCCTCCCTCGCCGATGGCGGCCGAGTCTCGTCCTCAATAGCGCTCGAAGGAGCCACCTTCGTCGCCAACGGCCACCCGGTCCTCACCCACGTCCCTCCCAACATCATCGCCACCCCTTCCCCCACCATCTCCTCCGGCAAGGCCAAGAACGACGGCAACCCCGTCACGGTCGGCTGCTTCGTGGGGTTCAAGTCCGGCGGCCCCCCGAAGTGCCGCCACGTGGTCAGCCTCGGCAGGCTCCGGGGCGTCCGGTTCATGAGCTTGTTCCGTTTCAAGGTCTGGTGGACCACCCACTGGGTGGGGTCCAACGGCCGGGACGTGGAGCACGAGACACAGCTCATGATCCTCGACCGGAACGACTCGAGGCGCCCTTACGTCTTGCTGCTGCCGCTCCTGGAGGGTCCGTTCAGGGCCTCTCTGCAGCCCGGGGCGGACGACTACGTGGACGTCTGCGTGGAGAGCGGGTCGACCCGCGTGGCGCGGTCCGTGTTCCGGAGCTGCCTCTACATGCACGTCGGCGACGACCCCTACGCGCTCGTGAGGGACGCGATCAGGGAGATCCGGTTCCGCTTGGGGACGTTCAAGCTCCTCGAAGAGAAGACTCCTCCCGCCATCGTGGACAAGTTCGGCTGGTGCACGTGGGACGCCTTTTACCTGACGGTGCATCCGCAGGTGACGATTTATGTCGTTGTTAAGGTGTTATATTTGACAAAGCCGATGTTTAGGCTGATCGGGTCTGACATTACACGTTATCTGTTTTGTAGGGAGTGCGGGAAGGCGTGAAGGGATTGGCGGAGGGAGGTTGCCCACCGGGCATGGTCCTGATCGATGACGGGTGGCAGTCCTTCTGTCACGACGACGACCCCATCACCGATCAAGAAAGCATGAACCGGACGGCTGCCGGGGAGCAAATGCCGTGCCGGCTCATCAAGTTCGAAGAGAACTACAAATTCAGGGACTACCAGAGCAAGAGAGGCAACTCCGCCACGGGCATGGGAGCCTTCGTCAGGGACCTAAAGGAAGAGTTTAGGAGCGTGGAGCACGTGTACGTGTGGCACGCCTTGTGCGGGTACTGGGGCGGGCTGAGACCCGGAGTCCCGGGCATGCCCGAATCGAAGGTGGTGAGACCAAGGCTGTCGGAAGGGCTGGAGACGACGATGGAGGATCTGGCAGTGGACAAGATAGTGAACAACGGGGTGGGGCTGGTCCCGCCGGAGAAGGTGCACGACATGTACGAGGGGCTTCACTCCCACCTCGAGTCGGTGGGGATTGATGGCGTCAAAGTTGATGTGATCCACGTGAGTCATCCTGCTTTCTCTCCATGCTCGTTTCTTTCTCTTGTCACCACTTTCGTGGTAAATATAGGTGGTCCCGTGAACAAAACAAAACTAAGGCGAGCTGATTTGCCTTGGGACCTTCCGGTTATTTCGACATACATAAGAGAGACGTCATTTAATCTGCAAAACGAGTGCTTCATCATCGATAGAATTTGGACTAGCTTAGCTCACGAATGCACTGTATAGGTGCAGAACAACAGTTCAGATGGTGACTAAGTCCCGACTGTGTTATACCCGCATGAGTTCTGCATTGCTAGTTGCACAACTTTGGTTCGCAATTCTTGAGCCATTCGATTGAACATGAGAGGAAAAAACCGAGTGTACCATTGAGATTTTAATTGCGACTGCAGGGTTGTTTAGTCGAAGCGATGAGTCCACAGGGCGGTGGCTCTGGTTTCTTTTTAAGCATACCTCCTTCTGGTGTTAGGTAACTGGCATTTGCAACTCGACATATCGCAGCATGTCGCATCTCATTATCTGACCACGCATAGGTCGGGTTGTGAATTTGGATTCATCATCTGAATTTTGGGATGACTGACAATGCTTTACCGCACAGATTTCACAAACTCACTCCGCAGAGATAATTGTCTGATCTTTAATGGTTTGCGTAGCTTCCAGACATTCTATACTTAGCGGTCACCTAGTTACACACAATCGGCCATCAGATTCTCCATGGATCAATCTTTCTTTAGCTCGTCTCTTGATATTTTACCTATGTATTAATTAATTTAGCCAATGCGGTTTCAGTTACTGGAGATGCTCTCCGAAGAGTTTGGAGGCCGGGTTGAGCTAGCTAAAGCTTACTACAAAGCACTCACTGCTTCGGTAAGGAAGCATTTCAAAGGAAACGGGGTCATTGCGAGCATGGAGCACTGCAACGACTTCATGTTCCTTGGTACAGAGACCATATCTCTAGGACGAGTCGGTACGTCTATCAAGTTCGATGCGATCACGAGGCAAACTCGATTGTTCTTGTGTGTTTATTAGCTGAGTTGGTTTCTTAATTCATTCAGGCGATGATTTCTGGTGCACCGACCCCTTGGGGGACCCGAATGGGACATTCTGGCTCCAAGGGTGCCACATGGTCCATTGTGCCTACAACAGCTTATGGATGGGCAACTTCATACAGCCAGACTGGGACATGTTCCAATCAACCCATCCGTGTGCAGAGTTCCATGCCGCTTCTCGAGCCATTTCCGGAGGGCCAATCTACGTGAGTGACTCGGTCGGCCAGCACAACTTCGACTTGCTGAAGCGCCTGGTTTTGCCAGACGGGTCCATCTTGAGATGCCGGTACTATGCGCTCCCCACAAGAGATTGCTTATTTGAAGACCCTTTACACGATGGGAAGACCATGCTCAAGATTTGGAACGTCAACAAGGTAAGAACAACGAATGTTGCCTCTAGTCCATTTACTGAGTTCTCGAAAGATGTCTTGGAAAATTAGCACTGAAATACCATTTTCTTGCGCATGCTAAATCAGTACACGGGAGTCCTAGGAGTGTTCAACTGCCAAGGAGGAGGATGGTGTCCCAAGTCCAGAAAAAACAAGAGCGCGTCCGAGTTTTCGCGCATCGTGTCGTGCAACGCAAGTCCTAAGGACATCGAATGGAACAATCCCAAGAATCCTATCCCCGTGCAAGGAACAGATGTGTTCGCGGTGTACATGTTCCGGGAAAAGAAGCTTAAGCTCTTGAAGTCCTCAGAGAGCCTAGAGATTTTTCTGGAGCCATTCAACTACGAGCTTCTGACGGCTTCGCCCGTGACCGTATTGCCAGGGAAATCGGTCCAGTTCGCGCCCATTGGGCTGGTGAACATGCTCAACTCTGGTGGAGCAATTCAATCGCTGGGCTTCGACAAGGACACGGTGAGGATTGGAGTGAGAGGAGCTGGAGAGATGAGGGTGTACTCGTCGGAAGAGCCGAGGAGCTGTAGAATCGATGGGGCGGAAGTGAAATTTAGGTACGAGGAGAAGATGGTGAGGATCGAAGTTCCATGGCTCGACTCCTCATCTTCAGAGCCATCTGTTGTTGAATATGTGTTTTGACTCAAAAGGGTTTCTGAATCTTCAACTTGTAATTCTCTTTTTTTCAATGAAAATGACAAAGCTCGTAGCATTCCACTTCATGTTTTGGGGCCCGAAGTCCTCATGGCAATCTATCATTAGCCAATTAGGCTAAGCGCTGATCTGTGGCAGGTGTATGTTCATTTTTAATTTATTGAAGGAACGTCTATTGGAAAACCTATTCCAAATCGAAATATTCATATTCATATTCCCATCAAATATTTTACGTTGAAAGTTCATAAATATCCACATTATGAATCATTTATTGTGGACAATTAGTCTAATTCGCTTAATTACAAGTGATATGACATTTTATGCCAAGACTTTCTAAAGTGCTAGTAAACGATGCTTAATTATCCTAAGAATTGATTAAAATTCTTATGATAATAGTCTTTTACACCAATCATTTAAGGGATTCACGGGTTTTATAGTCATAAGTCACACCGGCCAAAATAATTGATTTTGCCATAAATAAAGGTGTGTGGTCCAATGATGCACGATATTTTAGTGAAACGATACATATAAAATAAAAATTCATCAGTTTTGTTTTTCGTTTTTTTAGTAACAACAAAAAAATGTCTTGGATGGAGCTACTGCATTTAGTGGCACTGCTAGTTTCGGGCTTTCTCCTTCTCACAAATGGGAGAAGTTCGAATCCCCAATACGTCGCAGGTGAACTTACTCGCTTTATAGAGGCTCGCTTCATAGAAGTGGTGGATTTTTCCGTGGCCCTGGGTTTCTTTGCGATTATCGACTTACGAGTTTCCCTTGATTATCAAAAGGAAAAAATCTCGGATGGATATTCATCCATCAAATTAATCCTTTCTCGATCTGTCAAAGAAAAGCCATCAAGGTCGAAATAAGGAAAGTCTCGAAGAACTGATCAAAAGCCACCCGCCCCTCGAATGCTGAATAGCTACGCGGGAGGAGAGAGAAGGACAGATCTGGCCTAAGCGCACGTAGAAGTGGCGGGAAGCAAAGAACGCTAGCTAGAGCTACCAGTAAAACCCCGGGCCATCATCATCATAATCATAACATCATCGCCAATCCCATCATCATCGCGACGCGTGACATCGCTCGATTGGCTTCTCCGTACCAACCGGCACCAGCTCCCCTCGATCCGCGAATCAGCAGCGAATTTCCCTCGCGTCGGAGCCCTAAACGTCGGGTCAAAATCAAGCGCAAGTAGCCGACGCCGGGGCCACCGTTGTTGTCTCCATCCTCCCCATCATCCGCCTCTCCTTCTACTTCTCGCGCTATATAGATCTGCTGGCGCGACGATCCCGATCGATGAGGACGTCGGAGTACGGGGACGGCCGCCGCCCGATCATGGACTTCTCCGCCTCCCGGCCCGGCGGGTTCTCCGACGACGACAGCGACGCCGACGCCGACGCCTACGACTTCCGCCTGCGCGGCTCCTGCAGCTTCAACTTCCACCCGGAGCAGTCGCAGTCTGCTTCCTCCAGAGTATGCTCTCTCCCTTTTTTGTCCCTCCCGCCCCTCTCTCGGCCTCGCCTCTCTGTCGGTCGTGTGGTGTGACTTCACGAGTGGCCTCAAATCGCGACGCGAACCGCGATTGGTTAGAGATGAGAGAGAAAGGGAGGGTGTAGAGAGAAGAAATCAGAGGAAGTGGAGATTCGCAGCGAAGAATTGATCGGAAGATGAAGGGATCGGGGGAGAGAGAAAGAGAGTAGAGAGGAATATAGAACAACTAGCGAGACGTTCCCTGTTGCTACAGCATACGAACTCTCGCGTGATGCTCGCCAAACGAACACAAGCTGATCTAAGTGAAAATGCCTGGAATGGCTGTTGCATGCGATTCGCTTAGGTTTATAACAGAAGTTTCTTTCAATTTTTGATAGTTGCTGGCCATAAAAATCTTCAAAGTTCGCCACTTGCGCACGATGTACCCTCCAGCAAAATCCTCTGTAATTCTACTACTTATAAAGGGATGATCTTAAACATAAGCTTAGATGATGAGATCGAGTTCATTGAGTTGAGTCTTCCCAGTTACTTCGGAGAAACTGTGCCAGAATTTCCGTTCCTGTCCAATATCTTCACCTCGGATGGCATGATAGAGACTCTTTGGCTGTTTTCTTGTCATGTGCTTGCTCTGTTGGGCATTCTCACTTGTGCTAATCTTGTCGGTTATTAAGATACTTGCTTACTTATGTGGTGGAAAATATTCTCAACGGTGAGTTTTCTGAATATGAACTCGACTATTTCGTTAAATGTCTGCGGAAGTTGATCCTCTATTTCATCTATTTCTGCTGTTATAAAATCTATCTCACTAGAGAGAGAAACGGATTTAGTTATGCCTTCCTTACAGCACTCGGGACTGCAAACTTGATGGATTGACTTTTGTATTTGCAAACCTGGACAGAGGAAGGAGAGAGTTTCCTTCAATGAAACATTGATTTCTTTGATTGAGCGCAAGATGACGGAGCACAATGATACGGTACTTCATGCTGTGGAGGGCGTTAGTGCAAGACTGTCTCAACTGGAGACCAGGACGCGGCGACTAGAGAATGCTGTGGACGATATGAAGGAATCTCTCGAGTATAATCATGGGAAAACTGATGGAAAGCTCAGAGAGCTGGAAAACCTGCTGAGAGAGGTATTTCAACTTCAGCTGTCTCAGATTTGTGAATGATATTCTTGTGGTGCCTGGGAATGCTAATTAAAATTTGATTTTGGAGTTGGGTTTCTTCTAAAAGCACATAAAATATGGACAATGGACTATGAAATTTATTCTCAGTCATTTTAACTTGATAATGGAGCTTTTTGGCAATCGTTCCTGCACCTGGATGTAAATTCATGTTGCTTGAAATTGATGACAGTAGGTGGTTGGTGTGTAGCATGCTAATAATTCTCGCCTTAAGATCTATGAAGTGTCAATAGTAGAGGTAGTACCGATCTTTTTCTTGTAAACATATTCCGATACTAAATTGCTAATATTTGTACTGAAATCTAGTTCTTTTCACATTTCCCTTATAGTACATAGTGAGTATTCTGGTGTTTCTTGACTGAGTACGTTCTTGATGAGCTTTTGATATCTTCACATGGTAGGTTCAAAGCTGCACTCGGGATTTGAGAGATAAAGAAGACATAGCTCAGGCTCAGCTGCAAATTTTAAAGCTTCAGATCCGAAAAAACGAAGCACGAGAGGAAAAGAAGGGAAATTCTACTCGGACAAACTCGGGACAGCAGAAAGCAGCTCCCAAGACTCAACAATCCGCAGAGTCGCTTCCAGTACCTGTTGTCCGTTCCCAGCAATTTGCATCTTCGCTTCCATATTTGTCTACTAACCTACCTCATTCCAATGCTTCTACAATACCAATGGGAACACCACCGCAGCATCCATCCCAATTGGCTCAAAATACCAGCCACTTCATTTCACTGCCAGAACTGAATAGCCAACCACCCAATCTACCTCCACAGGGCAGCCATCAGCAACACCACACGCCGCTAGTTTCTCATTCACAGTCGACGCCTCCAGTGCCTTATTTTCCATCTTTGCCAGCAGTACCCTATCCCTCAAAACCAGTGCCAACACCTCAAGATTTCAGACTGCCCCTACCATATAGTGCAGGGGCTCCCCAAACCAATTTTCACGAAAATTACCATGAGCCACTAATTTCTCATTCACACCCAGAGCCTCAAGGACCTCCTCTTCCATCTTCACCAGCACTACAGTTTCCCTCAAATCCAGTGCCGACAGCTCCAGATTTTGGTTTACCGTACGGTGTACCTTCTGCCCAGCCACATAATGAACCTACCCATGACCTCAATGAACTTACTTACATCCCATCTCAGAACTATCCCCAAAGTAGTCATGCGCTTCCAGGGATGCCCTTCATTTCTTCCCATCAGTTGCAGTCTCCGTTTGCTGAGACATATGATCAGCCCACAAGTAGGCCTTATACAGAACTTCTGGGTGGACATTGGTCAGCAGCAGGGAGCTCCAATTTCAACAGTGTTGATCCTCGAGGAAAGTATAACTCAGGACATGGCAACTCATCCACGGGAACTTCATCTCTTCCAGCCCCTGGCATGGGAAATGACTACTCGCAATTGCCGGTTGCTCGGATTTTGCCGCATGCTTTACCAACCGCCTCTCCCATCGGTTCTGACTCAAGTTCCGGGGAGAGCAGAGGGAATAGGGGACCAATGGATGATGTCATCGACAAGGCTGTTGCAATGGGGTTCAGGAGGGATTTGGTGAGAGCTACTGCAAAAAGGCTTGAAGCACAAGGGCAGCATCCGGACCTCAATCTGCTGTTAGACACTCTGATGAGCACTGGGGAGTCTCGGGGATGAGTTGCAGGCTAAAGCAGCGACATGCTCTGTTCACCTTCCTTTACCTTCGCGTGTGGATGACTGTTAAATGCTGTGGAGCTTCTTGCTTTTGCTGGTGAAAAACGCGATGCACATGATGTACATATTATATGGTTGGTGTGGTTAACTCAGTTTCTGATCGTATGAAAACCTATCAAGCTTGCTACATCTCTCTCTGAGTGTCATATAAACATGTTCTGTGAATAGATGTGTTTGGCCGAGTGTATGGAACGATATATTGTCTGCGGCTGTTTCTTTTTCTGAATGGAAGGTTGAAATCGAACCGTGCGTTCTGATTTGTGGACTCTCCGAGTTAGTTCACTGATCAGCTCTGTGAATTCGGGTCTCAACAGAGAACATAAGAGTTGAGAGGAAGCATATGTTCATGTCACCTTGACGTAGCAGCACTCGGTCGTAGTAAAGTCATATTATTCGATTACATGCTCGCGTAGACAAATCCCAAAACAAAGCATCAGCATCATCTCTATGCCTCATTTCTCATGTCTTGATACGCGTCATCTCTCTCTCTTTTTGCCCTTCTCTAAAGACTAATCACGATCTTTTATTGCTACGCCACACATTCCCGCGATTCATATACACACACGCACACAAAAGACGACCGTGAAAAGCGACGACCTCTGCAAGCTCCCGTCACACGTCCTCACAGCTTCACGGGCCGTGGGCCTTGTCCTGGATGGCCTGGCCCAAGTCCTTGGTCCTTTGGCCCAAATGACCCGCCGCGTCCTGCATTTTCCGCTGGGCTTGCCCCACGGGCTCCGGCAGGAGTTCCCTCATCATCCTCAGCGTCCACGTGAAGAAAGCTAGCCCTGTGATCCCAAAAGCCCCCGCCGTCAAGAACCCGGCGACGGCGAGGCCAATGGTCAGCGCTGCAGGGATGAGGACCGGGCTGAAGAGGATGAAGAGCGGGGCTGTGACGGCGAGCCCAATGAGAGTGCCTGCGAAAGTGAGGCCCGCCAGGAGGAGGAGGAAAAAGCCGACCGGGACGAGCGTGACGACCGTAAGGACCTGGGCAGTCGAGGGGCCCTTCTCGGAGAAGAGGTCCCGGAGCTTCTGGATCGAGGTGGCCGCGGGTTGCTGGCGATGGGGGTGGATCTGGAGCTGCCGTGGCTGGTGGTGCTCCGCCATCTGGTTGCGGTGGTTCTAGGGAGCTCTTTTGAGAGAGTTTGATCCAGAAGATTAGTACGTAGAAGAGGCGTCGAGAGGGGTTGAACATTTAAGGAGGGTGGAGAAGTGGACACGTGGAAGTGGTGGACACGTGGACTGGCGCGAGAGCGCGAGGGGATGCATGAGAAACCGGTCCATGTTGTCGTCGTAAAAGCCTAGCGAGGATAATCTTCCTATTAAATACAAATTGTTTCTTTTCTTTATGAGAGGATGGACCCTATCTTGATGGGGGCTTCAAGCCTGTTGTATTTTCTTTGTGGCAATTTCATCTTACTCATAATCACGAAAAATCATCTAATGTACGTCTAAACAATGTACAACCAATTAAAGTTTGGGGAATTTCACATCGAGAAAATTCATTTATTTTACGTGATATACAGACTTCACTTTATTGAAAAACGATACATCAAGATTTCACCCCAATTAAATTTGGCAACAAAATATCACACGTCAACAATAACTAAAGTAGGTCTTGCTTCAAAGCAAATTTATTTATTTAACATAACGCTCAATTATTCTATTGAAAAGGTTCGCTTGCTTTTCCACATTAACAATACAACTATCCTCTTAGTGTTATCATATGCCACCGTGGCATTCTAATCCCATGAGTTGTTTTATTCAATCTTTTAGTTGTACTTACCATAGCTGTAGAAGTATATTTATTAAATATAGTTGTGAAAAGTGTATAAATATGTACATTTAGAATATAGGAAAAATAATCAGTTCTCATTGGGATATTCCATTTTGTGTCCTTTCTCATGGTATTAGAGCAAATATCAATCCCGATGTATTTCATGGCCAATCAAGACACTTAGGCCCTGTTTGGTAACCATCCAAACAGGGTCAAATTCTGATTCTTTGTTCCCGGAATCAGTTTGAGCCTAAAATCGCGTTTGGTAAAATTTTTGTTCCCGGGAACAGATTGGGAATAGAATCAAGAACAAAAAAAAAGTTGATTCTTGTTCCGAGAACGAATTTGAGAATCAAAATCAAGAACCCTCCTTCTTCCCTTCGGCCATCTCGCGACCGCCGTCCACCACCACCCGCCACCGTCCCCCGTCCGTCGCCACCGCCACCTTCCGTCGCCGCCGATTCGGCGAGCTCGCCAAACCAAGGCGAGGTCCGACGAGCTCGCCGGAGGCAAGCCCAGCCATCGGCGAGGCTGGGCGGGGGCCGGCAAGCCTTGCGACGCCTAGCCCCAAGGCTTGCCCAGCCCACCGATGGCTAGGCGAGGCTCGCCCGCCCGCCGGTGGCCTGGCGGCCTCGCCTAGCCCCCGGCGAGGCTAGCCTCGGCCACCGGCGGGGCTAGGCGAGCCTCGCCCACCGCCGGCGAGGCTCGGTCAACGAGGGCCGGCGACGCTCCGATGAGGTTGCCGGCCCAGTGCAGCCGATCTCGTGCGGCCGGTCGCCGTCCGGCGACCGGCCACTAGAAAGAAGAAGAAGATGAGAAAAAGGAAAAAAAAAAAAAAAAAAAATGAAAAAGAAAAGTAAAAAAGTAAAAAAATTGATTTAAAAATTTAAAAAATTGATTTGGAACAGAATTAATGAGCACGGTACCAAACGCAATTCTATTATAGAATTAGAAATTTTGGACAAGTTACCAAACGGCTTAAAATGCTTAGAATCGGTTCCCGAGAACGAATAAAAAAAAGAATCGCCCGATCGAATCTACTCCGGGAACATAATCGTTACCAAACGCGCCCTTACACTATCTCTCCCGAGATCGATGTAACTTCTCCATATTTTCTTCACTCAAATGACAATCCGAATGCCCCTCTAGTCTCTCCTTCAGATGGAGACAATTATCCAATATGGCATCGTGCCATGCTCATGGCCTTGAGGCAAAAAATACACCATGCTTTGTTGATGGGTCATTGTCATGTCCTGTTTCAACTTCTTCGAATTATCCCCAATGGATACGTTGCAATAGCATGGTGAGGTCTTGGTTGATTCATTTTACTATACCAATAATCTCATATTGCATTCTCCGACATAACTCGTCAAATGATGTTTGGAATGATCTTTGCGAATACTTCTCCCCTTGTAACGCTCCTCGAACTATTTAGATCTATAGGGCTTTATCTACATATTAACAAGTTCTAGCTTTGATATCTTCCCATTATACTGTGATCAATGTGACGTCCCAGCATGTCACGGCTAATATAGAACCACTAATGTAGTTTTTTTTCATTTCGTTTTTTTTTTAAGCATGCGGAAGCATTTTTAGACCAATAATAACCTAGGATATAAGATACTCAAAGAAAGCACGCGGAATTATAAACCAAGCTGACATATTTCATTTATTAATTTAAGTTAGGTGACATGGTCGGTATACTAGGGATTCCAAAAACCCTCATCAAAACTACAACATCTTGACCCCGAGACATCTTATACATGTCTAGTCACCTATCCTCCAACGCTAAGATGCCCAAAAGCCGTTGCCTGGATCCAAAAATGTCACTGTAACTCCCTACCCCTACTTTAGTCGACCGTACTACTATCATCGTTGTTCCCATCATCACCTAGATATGGGATTAGCAACTCGAGTTGTCCGCCTACTCGCACGAAGATTGCAAGGAAGGCCAGGAGTATAGGGCTTGTCGAGACCCCTATGCTAAGTAGCACCGACACTAACACGCGACACGTGACACGACACAACATGAAACGCCGACGTGTCGTTTCTAAAAAAATAGAGAATTTCGACACGTTGGGACACATTGTATATTATATGTATATTTTAGATATAAATAATAAATTATTATTTTTATGATTATTCGACCAAATTAATTTGATTCAAATTCACAAATAAATAAATAATAATAAAATCCTGTAATAAATTTATACTAAAAATATTAATCTACCATTTATTAATATCTTTCATTATTTCGATTTGACATTCAACTCCATTTCAATAAATCTTTAAAACTTGGAAAGAAAAAAAGGTAATTCACATTATAGACTTGCATATCAGACTTGTTGAAAGAAAAAAGAAAAAACTTGAGGGTAATTGTAATCACGGAAAGTGAAAATCAAAAGAGAAGAGAAGAAAATATTAGGTTTTTCTTCTTCCTAATTTGTTATTTTTATTATTGATTTTTTTTTTCACATATATATTTTAACCCTTCATTCATTGAAAATTTTTAAAATTGACCTTGCATGTCGAAATCGTGTGTGGAAAACTTGCATGTTGGAATTTCGACTTGAGTGTCAAAGAGTGTCAAAAAAATTGATCATGTGTCGGATTTTCCAACACGCGTTGACTGAGTGTTCGAGAGTATCGAAGAATGTTCGACACGTGTTGAAGTGTTCAACACAATACGAAAGCTCTTGAAGAGTGCCAGTGCTTCCTAGCCCCTATGTTTCTAGATAGAATGGCGATGCATAAGATGAAGGTAATATCCCAAAAATTCGGACCCACAAAGTTGGAAAAGTGTCAGGTGAGGTCCACAGTTACCCCATAACTAATCGAGGTAGAAGCAAGGAGGATCAACATAATTTATATTGATCTGAAAAGATAAAGTCAATAATCAATGAGTCTAAACCCAGCTAGTAAAAGGTCCATCGGTCTATATTACATAAATCGATCATCGTATTGACAAAGAAAGTCTCAATATAAGGTTTAGTAAATCACTTTCACATTAACTTACCAGAGAACCTTTTTGAATACATGACAGATTAACAAAGGTAATAACCGTTCCCAACAAATAATCAGTAGCTTAGTTCAGAATTACTAAAGTTATGTTCGATATAAATTCATTCTGCCATCATCATCTGGGGAACCCTATTAGCCCACGAGCATCTTGCACTCGTTCGACATCACGAGGATATCTTGGGAATCACGTTACACTCTCAAGCATCTGGAGGAACCTAGTTACCCCTCCAGGCATCCTTAATATAACTCAAGGCATCGTCATCCGATGGACCAACGACATTCTTAGTCACTCATCTATATCATGATGCAACAATTCCATAATTCAATTTAAAAAGCACATTAACGTTACTACTATCTAGGGACTCAAGCATGAATCTAATGAACCATCCATCTTTTTATCTTTTAGACTACTACAAATTCACGCAGGTTGATATCAGATGACCTATAAGAAGAATCCCCTATCCTATGCGTAAACTAGCCTTATAAGGCGTTTTGCACGCCTTTAGAAATGATGGTTGTTGTCTAGATAAACGGGTTGAAAAGACCTAGAGTGAAATTTTTCATGTATGATCGAAAGTCTAATTTAGCTCATACAGTTCTAAATAATTTTTGTAAACTGGGTCCAAAATAGTAAAAATTTCCTGAACAAGATAGAGCAGAAAAATACATATTCTGCAAGCTAGATGAGACTGAAAAATCATGGAAATTTATTATGTGGTGGCCTATGATGTACTCTACAACTTTCATGAAGGATGCATGTAGAATTCTTGACCGAAAAATTTATGGAAATTGGAAAGTAGGAAGGGGCGGTTCAGTGAACCCAAAAACAGATTTTGAGTCTAGTAGTTTTCCAAATATATTTTTGCGTACGAAGTCAAAAATTATGAAATTAGAGTATGTAGTAGAAAATTCAATAAGGGATGGGTTTTGTGAAGGATGCCCCATCAAATTTGTATTACATAAATCGGTACCAAAATAGCAAAATCCAAGGTTGGGCTAGAACCGAATTTGCTCTCAACCTAGTCACTACTTTTACTCAAAGTTTCAGCCATTCCAGTCCTCACATGTGCTAAATATCGACTGTCCACGCTCCAACGACCCAACCAAAAGCTTGAACTACTTCAAACTTGACACTGGTGGCTAGGTACGTAATCGAAACTTCTGATTAAATGAGGATTTAAACCACATCCATGAATTCCTAGGAAACTATCCTCATCAAACAACAATCGATCAACAGAGGATATCTACTTCTCTCGGATCCTTGTGGACAGTGGTTGTGACTTGGTGAGACGAAGGCGAGCTCCCAGATCATTGATCTTCGAGTCGAGATGATGGCATCGTGTTGTGAGCGGATGGGCTAAAGGAAGGGCGAGTGAGAGTTGCGGCTTGTTTTTCGAGTTGTTTGCCGTGCTTGATTTGAGCAGGCATCGCTGCTGCTGGCTTTTGTTGCTTTTGGTTTGTTGGTTGCAACCGGAAAATGAAGAGAAGACCTGAAGATGGACTTGAGGGCAGTGAGCCAACGGCACTTCAACACTAGCGGGAGGAGGAGAGGCCAACTTGCCACTGCGTGTCATGCTTAGAGAGGATGTGATGCTGACCTGTTGACTACACTCGCACAAGAGAGAGGGAAGCTAGCCCTTGCCGTCTGCCGCTTGACCATTTGTTTCTCTCCCTTAGGCACAAGAGTGACATCGTCAATTTGGGGACGTTGGCTGGTGCGACGATGGGTAGAAATGTTCGGTCGATGAAGTCAAGTGGTGGCGGTGGTGAGGACATGTCATCAAGGTGGCATCGTTTGCAAAACAATGATGTTGTCATTGGGACTTAGGAGACTTGATATCGACAGGAAGGAATGGGGTTGCAAGTCTTTATGGTGGTGCTATTGATATGGTCTGATGACAAGCCTGATTACGTGGCGTGGTTTGCTGAGCATTTGAGCTAGCTATTTTGTTGTGCGAAAAATCTAGATGTCATAATTAGATCCTATCAAGATGAATCATTGTCATATTGAGCCTTGTCGACTTGCAGTTGTGGGGCAATGTCGACCCAGCTATAGTTTCTTAAAACATATTCATTATTAGATTTTCTTCAAGACCTTAATGAATCTTATGCTGTAGTTTGGAGTTAGATCCTCCTTATGGATCTGTTCCCTACCATTGACAGAGCATATGCCTTACTCTTACAGGACGAACAACAGTGCATTGTTTTGCATAGTCGCACTGTTATTTCTAATCCTACTGCCTTGGCCGCACTTCGTTTTAATAATGTTTGCATCTACGTGTTCTTTTGTACCTATTTTACATTTTACTCACTATGGAAGAGACAAACATCTTGAAAGCAAGTGTTTTAAGAAGTACAGATATCCAAAATAATGGAATTACTGAAACAAGCGCCCCACCAATGATTCTGGCCACTGACGACATTCGCGCTTAATTGGTTTTCCGACTATTGTTGTAGTTGCCATTGTAGATTCCTCCTTACCACCGACTCTCATTGCTACACAAAGAGAACAACTCCTTTATGTTATTCTGGCCGGTAAATATCGCATTTTCTTCTCAACCTTTGGTAATTTTAGCAAATACTTATTTGTTTAAATTCCATTTCATCTTGGATTCTAGACTTTTGTGTGATGGATCATATATCCTGTGTCTTGTTTTCTGAATTTTATGATATTACAACTTCCAGCCCTGTGTCCCTTTTGGATGGGACTATGGCTCTTGTTTGGCTCTTGTTTAACAAATTGAGCGGATTTCTCCACTATTAGATCTAACTCTTGATTTTGTTTTATTCATTCCCCAATTTCGATATAACCTTATTTTAATTAGTAAATGTACTTTTGCCACTTCTCCCAATATTACATTTACTTCTAATACTTGCCTTTTTTTAGGACTCAATCTTGACAATGACTTTTCCAACGAGTAAGTGACACAGTGTTTTATACTACATTTGTATACCATCAACCCACTTCTTCAATATCTACTGCCACATCTAGCAACACTTTGACCTCTGGTACTAATGGTTGGGACATTTAGGTCCACATTCTTTTCATCATTTGCAAGCTTTATGTGACATTATGAATTTCCAGTTTTGTTTTTAATTGAATGAATCGGGCTTTTCATCGACACGTCTATAGTTCTATTCTCTAAGCTGATCACCTACGAGATAACTAGTCTATCTGATGAAGCCGTTAAGAGATTTTAACGCAATAGATTTGAGAATTCGACCAGAAATCAACTGCTCGATCGTGCTGGCCTGTAAGAGTCATTACTGTACAGTTAAAAATTGATTAAAGACCGAAGATAGGTCGACTTGACTGAGTCATGTGATTAAGTATGGATGATTCCACCTAATTGCAGAATTCTCATCGATCGGCACTAAACCAATTTTTCTGTCATTTTGGTACGCTGTGTCCGCATTTGAAACCTCAAGATTTTCACAACAACTGAGAGTCGCCAATGTGTTGAAGATGTACAATGTGGCTTGAAAATAATCGACCACGGGTCAATTGCACTAAAAATTCCTAAAAGCTATCCGGTAAGTTAGGTTCACGCTAAAATCGCACCGGATGGAAATTAATCGTGAATTTAAACCCGATTTAAGTTCTGTCATGTCACGATTTATTTTAGGAGCGTCGACTTATCCTCCGAAGATTATTCTACAAACCGAGATTTTTGGCAAAATTTCAAAGTATGGCCGTTTTTGTCTGGAAAAATCAGAGGACCGTTTTTTGTTGCATTTTTGGAATTCATGTTGGTTCAAATAGTGAGGAAAAATGTTGTATTTGACGAGGACACCTTGGTTGGATTTATAGACGTCAAATTGGATTCAATTGGAGGGGAATTGGTTCAATTTGGGGGAAATTGGTACAAAATTCGTAGGTCTCTTAGTGTGCAACATTTGAGGCATCAATGAAGCTTCTAAGGGAAGATTGAGGGCTGCATTTTATCTTGGATGATAGCCAAGACAAGTGGGGGCCAAGCAATGATCAATAAAAGGATATTTGTGGCCAAGGGGGACCCTCCAAGTCTTCAGCTGTCTTCTTCTTCTTCAAGGGGCCACTTTATCCATTATTGTGGCTTGAGAAAGCTTAGAGAAACCAGAGAAACCAAGCAGCTCCCTCCCCCTTGCCGTCACACGCTCGTCGAGCCACCGGAGCTACCGCCCGCGCTGCCTAAGCTTGTCGCGCGTCGCCCTGCCAGTCCGCGCCTCCTGCTCGTCGTCCCACCTGTCTCGAGCCACCTCGCCATCCCCCGAGCCTCCTTGGTTGTTGTCGAAGCCTCGCTGTCGTTGTCTAACCGCCATCTGCCTCCGCCTAGCCTGCTACAGTCGCCCACCAGCCCTCTTCGCCGTTTCAGCCCAGCCAATAGCCTTGCACCAACTCCTTAGGCCCAAGGTCAGTAGCCGAAGCCAACAAGGGCTTTGAGACTTCAAGGCCTATTTTCAGGTCCATCCGATCTCTGCTTGGTGTAGCCACAGGGTTGTTTGTTGTCTGTCTCTGCGTCGCTGTCGTCGTGGATTCACCAGGACGCTAAATCAGTGAGTTTACTTGCTAAACTCTGCTTAGGGAATTAATTTAAGGAGTGATTAGTTTATGCTAAGTATGGTTTAGGTGGTTAGTTAGAATGGATTAGTGATTTAATTATTTATTTGTGCATGTTAGGTGGTTAGAACGAATATATTAGCGACTAGATAAGTTGTGCTTTTATCTAGATGGGTTCGGAAATTTTCTTGACCCATTCAGGTAGTTAATTAAGCATTTCCAGCCTAAGTTGGTATTTTTGGTAATTAATTGTATTTATTTAATTATTTATTATTTTTCAGAAATTATACCAGGATAACCGGTGACCGGAATTTCATACTAATTGCAGTGGTATGCTTAGTTTCTGCAACTGAATGCTATTTTGTGCAAATTGAGTGGTGATTGTAATTTTGAGTATTTATCCTAAAATTGTGTAATTTTGGTATTTAATCAGAAAATACCAGGGTGTTAGTTTTTAACGCCAAATTTTTTTTTATGCATTATATTAATTTAGTGGAATTTTTGAAAAGAAAGATATAGCATTTTGGCTCAGACCAATCATGTACTTACACATGATTATTTTTATCGGGTGTTTTTAACATGATGAAATTATACCAAGTTCATTATTTTAATTGAGGAATTGGTGTGCAAAGCATAGTGTCCTTGGTCGGGGTTGATTTATCGTGTATCAGCTTGTGTGAGCATTATTGAATCGTTAGCTTGTGTGAGCAATGATCATCAGCTTGTGGGAGCAATATTCTATACTAACTTGGGTGAGCTATAATATGTATCAGCTTGTACGGGCAACCATCTATATTAGCTTGTGCGAGCTTAAATATATTCAGCTTGTGTGAGCAGTGATCGAATTGATTGAATTGATAGATGATATCGAAGTGATCGAGTGGATTGAATTGATTGGTTGATATTATGAACTGTACTAACGTGCAGGAGGGAACTGAGGCAAGGTAAGTCTTCTGACTTGTGTGTATAACTGCCTCTAGGCGTATTTCCTTCTTAGTCGAAGTTTAAGGGGTGAACTTGCTGAGGCATTATCTCACCCCATCGTGGGCTTAACCTTTTCAAGTCCTTAGATGGCGGTTCCTTCAGAACGTTTTGGTCGGCCGATGAGGGTTACCGAGAGGAGTTTTGATTACCTTGGAGGCCATGAAGTCTGGGTCTATGAACTCGTGAGGACCATCGTCTGAGTAGATGCGGGTCTACCTCAAAGTGTGCCCCATCAATTCTGAGCGTGGTATCATCGAAGAGTGGGTCCCCTTCAGAATTTTGAGGTCCTAGTATCGGTGTTATAAGTTGCTTTTGGCATGGGCACAGCTAACTCTCCTAGTGGTGCAGTGGTGGGCCCAAATCTCTAGGAGACCTCGGAGTTTTCAGTTGGGGATTCGAGTGCCTAAAGGACTCGTAGGCTTTTTTGCCTGGGTAGACTTTTATTTCTAGACTAGTCTTGTATATAAACCGGGGTGTTTATAAAAGTGTTTTGATTGTGAATATATTTCCTGCTTTTCTATCATGTGTTGGTTGTTGTCAGGGGTAATTGTTTCGCTTCCGCATGCACATTAAAATGAATGGGTTTGCGATGCATCCTAGGACGTCGCAATTTAATCAATCACCGAGGGATGGACAAGCGCTCGAAGATTGGGGCGTGACACTTTATTAGGCAATGATGTATCATTTTATAATATTCTTTACACTGTGTGCCCACTTTTGAAACAATCTTGCATACCATTTTTTTTGGGTACAATTTCTACTACTTCATACTTTGATTTAATTCATTTAGATGTTTAAGGCCCATAATGAGCCACCTCTTTAATTGTGGCACTTTTTTCTGATTGTGATTGATGATTATTCCAGTAAGACATGGCTTTACTCAGTATCTTCTAAAATTAATGTAAATGTTTTTATCATTAATTTCTTCTTTACAGTTAAAACCCAATTCGTTAGATAGATAAATTCGTTGCATCCACTCTAACAATGAGAAAGAATTTTGAATTAGCTTTACTATTTCTATTCTAGACTCGATGGTGTTGTTCATTAATCAAGTCGCGTGTCTACCCCTTAACAAAATAAGGTGGCGGAGCACAAGCATCGACACCTTCTAATTATTGCCCATGCCTTACACTTCCAATCCAACTTTCCCATTGAGTTATTGGGTGAATGCATCATCATTGCTGCCTACATCATTAATAGACTTCCCATTGCCATTTCGAAAGGAAAAACTCTATATGAGGTTTTACATGGTTAGTCACCAAATCTTACTTACTTTCGAGTTTTCAATTGTTTGTGTTTTGGGCATGACACCTCCATTCAATTTTATTTTTTTTAATTTTTTATCCTTGTGCTATTCCAAGGGTTTTTTTTAGGATATCCCAATGGTCAAAACGGGTATTGTATTTTTAATCTCCTCACTCAAAAACTATATGCAAGTCGAGATATTGTGTTTCACGAAACAATATTTCCTTACTTGATGCTCCCCAATCCTATCTTGTCAAGGTCGCATGCATTATCGTTAACTGTTACACAATATGACAAGATAACCTAACTTCCACCTATAAACCCCACACCTTCACACCCAATCCCCACACCACCACAATGACCCTTACCTCCACTACTTAAACAATCTAGCAAACCCTAATGAATACGTAGACCTTCTTGTTACCTCTAGGACTATTGTCGTTCGCTTATTCAAACACTAAATTTCCGCTGAAAATAATGGTCTAGGTACCTCTTACCCCATGTTTAATTTTCTCCTATATACTCATTTTAAACAACCCCATTTGGCATTTGTTACTTCATGTCTACTACCACTGAGCCATCCACTTTTATTGAGGCAATCCGGCATCGGGAATGGAGTGACACCATGCAGATCAAAGCTCCTTCTTAGAATCATACATGGTCCCTCATACCATTTCCACCAGACAAGAAGGCGATAAACTCCATATAGGTCTATAAAATTAAGCAAAGATCTAATGGCAATTGAACAATATAAGGCCCGCCTAGTCTCCAAAGGCTAGACTGAAGGGGATACTATCATGATACCGTTGCACCTAATGTGAAATCGGTTATAATTCATGTACTCGTAGTTGTTGCCATAGGTAAGGATGACCTCTTGAACAATTGGATAGTAACAATGCCTTCTTACATGGCGACTTGGATGAAGAAGTTTATGTGAAACCTTCCTTTGGTTTTTGGTGTTAAGGGGAAAATCTCGTGTGCCGACTTCTCAAATCTCTATATAGCTTGAAAAAAAATCCCGTCAGTGGTATTCTAAGTTTTCTACTGCCTTATGTGACTTCAGTTTCACACGTTCTCAGGCCAATCATTTCCTCTGTCTTACACAATGATAGTGGCTCTATTTTTATGGTATTATATGTCGATGATATAGTCATTATTGATACTAATGCTTCTTTGATCGATTTTATGAAGACTATGTTACATAATTAGTTTCACATTAAGGACTTAGGGCCTCTAAAATATTTTTTCGGGTATTGAGGTGGCTCGATCCTGCTTTGGTCTTTATTTATGCCAACAAAAAAATATCTTGGATATTCTAGAAGATTGTGGTTTTAATGGAGCCCGGCCAGCTAATACTCCCATGGAACAGAATATAACATTAAGCATTGACACAGATACTCTATTGAAGGATCCGTCTCACTATGGATGCTTGATTGGCCGGTTCTTTCATTGATTGTTGATAGGCTAGACATTGCTCATGTGTCAATATCCTGAGTCAATTTATACATGCGCCGGACCAACCGCATTTGGATGCAGCCCATAGTCTTCTGTGGTATTTGAAGGCTACTATAGGCCAGTGGTTCTTTTACTTAGCTAAAAATGAATTCCAACGCACAGCTTATTGTGACTCAGATTGGGCTAGGTACTCCATCACTCCCCAGTCAACGATTGTGTATCGCATTTTATTAGTGATAGCCTCATTTCTTGAAAAGCCGAGAAACAAAGCATGGTCTCACACTCTTTTGCTGTAGTGGAATATCATGTAACGGAAATACCTACATGTGAAATTACCTAGTTATCATACCTCTTATTACACATTGGCATGCCTCTCCAAGCCCCAGTTTTCTTACACTGATAACTAGGTTGTCATCCATATTGCTACTGATCCAGTTTTTCATGAGCAAACATAACACACTAAAATTGATAGCCGTCTTGTTCGTGAAAAAAATACAAGACGGCCTTATTACTACATTGAAGATTGGTACAAAGTCACAACGAGCTGACGCCTTTACCTTACCAATAGGCCAAGATAATATAGTTGTGAATGGTGTATAAATATGTACATTTCAAATACAAGGAAAATTGAACCGGTGGATCTTCCATTTTGTGTCCTTTCTCGCGTCCGTCACATAAAAACGCTTTTTTGTCCCTTATAATAAGTTCAGCAAATTAAGCGAACCGAAACTAACATAATACTTGAGTAAATCTATGGTTTACGAATGTTTAATTACTAATTGATAAGGCAAACGTTGATTTATGAAAATTACTCGTACGGACCAACTATTATGATCCCATGTTGGATCGAAAATTACCTGTATAACATCTCTATTGGGAAGTTCATGTTAAAGGAAATTCTCTCTCTCTCGTCAGAGTTGAAACTTGAATCCACTGTTTTTAGTTTCAACATTGCTTGTTTCATTCAGGTTCATATCAAATGTTCAGTGCGCATGATGCCGGTGGATGGTCTTGGCTGGTACACGTTGAAATATAGCACATAGATTTCCGCAACCACGCTTTCCATGCCCAGCCCATGGATTAGACCATTGGGCCTTGCTTTATTTAGGTTTTTGTCGGCCAGCAGACCTCATTACTAGTAATAATTATAAAAAAAAAATTCGCCCCATCCAACAAACTAAGAAAAATACCCAATTAGTATATTGTATGAATATCAATTCAATCTTAAACTTTTCAAAATTTTCATTTTAGTAATAAACATTTGCCAAAAACTACAATGTAATTATTCTGGTCAATTTTCGTTCGAAATTGCCAACGTGATGGTGCAATCATTGCCAACTATCCAAGAAGAAACACTGCCGTATGGGCAAATTTCCATTGAAAATTGATAGGAAGGACAATATTAGAATTTCGGATAAAGGTTTCGATTTAAATTAGTAAAATCAAAAGATTTAGAACTGATTTAACAAGTTTCCCTTAAAAGAGCAACTATAATTGCATGTTCAAGAGAAGGGACTATTGAAATAGAAGCATCGTAGTACACTAACTGAAATTCATTGTAGCAACCTTATTTATCTAGTCTTGTGGATTGTACATGAGTTAACTTTGGCGCATCAGACATATCCTTGGTTCATTTAGAAGCAAGCGATGGAGAATATGTATAAGAGATTGAAGACATGGCTTGATCGTTAAAAAAAAAAAAAAAAAAGGTTAGACCATGCTGGAAATCAACAGAAAGATGGACTATCTCTGACGGGCAAAGGGCCATCTAGGGTCTCACCTTTCCTATAACTGATCACAGAAAAGGAAAAAAGAAAAAAAGAAAACAGGAACGTTTTGCTTAGCAATAAGCAAAAGAAATAAAAGGTATTCAACCATTTCAACCAAAGAAAGCCACATTATATATAATTTGTTCATGAATGGATGTGTTTTCGTCACGTAGCTGACTCGAGATGCTGGTGCAATCTAATTGAATCCGATCGCATTACGAGGTTTCTCTTTAGGGTTTGGTCAACCAGCCTCGCATATATAGCCGCCTTCAAGAAAGGGTTTTATTCTCTGACCTAATTAAATGACTGTTGGAACATTCGCATTTATATAAATCCTGAAATTCCCCACTCACGAAAAAAGTTAGAGGACGACCAAATATTTCTGCCCATCGAATACCTTATCCTTCATATTCTCAAATCTCCAAGATCTGTACGTATCGCAGCTTTTCAATTAACAAGTCGTACGCCTAAAGACAGAATATTTATCGCCAAAAGACCAAATTGATCAAATCTGATGATGTCTGGTTAATTTATGGATCACGCTGATGGGAACCATGATAGCCATCATCATTGGCAATCTCAGAAAAAGAGCCTGCTTTCAGCGTTAAAAGAGGAGGCGTCCATTTGGAGATAAATGAACAATTTTTCTTGATTAGATTTGAGAAAATAATTTAGACCAAAAGAAATTGAATCGACACGTATGTGTTGTTTAATGTGGTGTGGCGTGATCTAAAGCTGAAATGGTAGGTGAAGGAGATCTAATTTAAGTATGTGATCATGATCTGGACCCTCCTTTATACTCGCTGAATTTGTACTGCTTAAGCTAATTTAAAGTCGGTTCGGCAGGAAGATCTTATGTCCAAGGACGGTCCCCTTGGATTTAGGTCGCGTTGCATATGCGTTTGTCGCACCAGGCAATGCACTGTCAATGATTGGTAGCATGAACCTTGGCAATGCCAGTGCTTGGTGCGGAAAAATTTACGTAATTTTCTTTATCATGATTGAGATACTCTTCCTTTTTTTCCCTTCTTTATTCGAGTTATAAAAATATGTCTAATTCTGACTTGAACGAGAGCCATCTTCGTTCTTATCCTTCCCGTGATGCGACGGGTTTTCATTGGTTCATTCAATCTCTTGCATGAACCCCTAATTTATTTATGTGCAACTTTGACTATTACAACAATTAATATTGATGTTTCACATTAGAGGAAGCAGCTTCCTAGTTCCTACCTGATTTGGAGCATATCTCTCTCTCTCTCACAATAATAATATAAAAAAAAAAATACAATTTATAAGTAAAGATATAAGTTGGAACACATGCGTTGAGAAATTAGGGTTATCTCAATTTCATCTAGATAAGGAGGCTACGTCCAATTTGATGGGCACCGAAGTTCCTGATGAGAGTGGTAACTAATGGGACAAGAGATATGTTCAATTTGTTTCTCTAGCTAAGACTCCATTTGTTTTATTTATTTTGTAAAAAATGAATGATTTAAAAAAATATTTTAAAAATAATCGTTTGTATTATTTAAAATAATTAATCGCTAAGGATTTTTCATTGTCAACAACAATTTATGCCAAAATATCTTTAATAACTAATTAATTAAATAATACAAGAAACCACTTTTAGAAAAATATTTTCTAACTCATTCAATTTTCACAAAATAAATAGAACCTAATTATGAAAAATCAGCTCAACTATTTGCATCAATGGGGCAGTTGTTTATTACCTGATAACCAAAAGAAGTTCTAATATAGTTCATTTGAGGGCAAGTTAATTCTGGTTCTAGCTCAGGGAAAGTAAGAGAATAAGGAGAAAAGAAGACATATATTGTATGGGATTTTTGTTAAGGTATTTAGTAGTTTTGATATTGATCACGGGGCATCACTATTAATGCCCGGAGGAAATTAGGACGTAATTAGGATAGAGGGTCCTATTTGGAGGTTGCCCCATTGGAATTTCTTCCTTGCTAATAGCCCACATTTCGGAGAAATAATTTGGTAATTTTAATAAGTTAAGACTGCGCTTTCCAACAAACTTACATTAATCCTATGCACATGCCTTTTTATATCATGTACACACAGAAGTACATGCATGAATGTAAGGCCAAGAAAAAAACGGCGTATATGTACTTCAATGGAGAAGAGAGAGAGAGAGAGAGAGAGAGATTTGAAGGGAATTGGATTAGACAGAAATTCCTTGCACATCAGGAACATCCAAACATAAGGAATGCGGAAACACTCATCCAAATTGTTTTAAAAGAAGCTACTTCGTGGGTACATTTATTGGACTGGAAGCAAGAACTGTTGAAAGCTGTGTGAAACAGTCTGTTTTTACTTCTTCTCCACGTCTTTCCTCAGAAAGATTTGATGGATTCTGGAACAACAGAAAACTGTCGCTTTTCCTCAGGGAACGACATGACCAATACTTTTGAATATTTATCTAAATAATAGCTAGTTCTTTTGTTGAATGTAGCTTATAACTTTAGGGGAAAAAAACAGACTTTTTAATTTCTCGAAGCTCGAGGCAAAGCGAAATCCGAAGAGTGGGATTTTCGTGGGGGCAAGAGTTTTTGAAACAGGGTGTTCAGGCTTTTCTTGATAATGTCTGAGAAGTTGATGAATTGGAGAGGGACAGCGTTGGACGTGACTCTCACTGAACCTTGCAGAGATCAGAGGCCCCGACAGATCCAGAGGAACAGTCTACAGGCAAAGATGAGAAAGGACCATGTTGCTCATTTCGAATTCCTCTTTTTCCTCTTTTATAAAATCTTAATTGTATATTAAAATCAAGATATAAAAGACGCCGTTAAATAGGGTTCTCTTATCATGCAAGTATCTACTTGCAAATTACCATATCATATAATATTTTAACTTTCTATTAATTTCTGTATAGCTTTGTTAATTGATATCGTTTGTAGTAAAAGAGAAATTCCATGCGTGTATCCCTGATAAGATTGAAAAAGAAACAAGAAATAATTAATAAACATGTAGATTTGTGTTGAAGAAGGAAAATGATGTAGAAAAGAAACATCATGTTAATCGACTTTATGCAGATCAACAGCATTTCAAACCTCAAATAAATAAAAGGAAAAGGCTACCTAGGTAAGATCTTCTTTTTTCTCTTGGAGGTAGACAAAACCCTAGTTCTGATCTTGCTGGAAATAACATGTCCCTTTTTGTAGTTGGCTTCTCAGTTGGCCAATACTTGCATGCTTACTAATAGTATAAGATAGAGCATAGCATGCGAATTAGCGAAGAAAATGTGTAAGAGAAGCATGCACGTAATAAAGCTGCACCTTTTACGCGCACTGGGGAGAGAGAGAGATTAAATTCGGTTTGCAAAGACTGAAAACTCTTGCATGGAATTATGAGGTAAAGTGAGGCAAAGAACCGTGACGACTGTGCAGCTTTGGATTTTCATGAACCTTTCTTTTATTTTTGCCTCTAGAATTTCAGAACTTGGAAGTCAATGTTCTTTTTTCCCTCCACAAAGCCTCCCAGAGTCATTGAGAAAATATATCAAATAAAAAACCGAAGCAACCCTTTTCAATTTATTAAGCAGATAAAATTTCTAGCAAAGTTATCAGAGGACACACAGAAAATGGGTGAGCGAAATGCACTTGCGTTCCCCCTCACAAAACTTCACACAATCTTTTTGAAAGGGTCTTCTCTACAATAACAATTATTCACACTTTGGAAACCAGCTTTTTTCCCCTTTCATGAGAAAGACGCATAGCCGAATGAAAAGCCATAAGAATATCATGCCAGGAATATGCTGAAGTTATAAGAGTTGAAATTGAGGACTTGTGCTTTATGACTGCTCAAAGATCTGATCAAAAAGTGATTATAACCACAGTGGTCCTCAAGAACATAGCGCAGAAAGAGAGGTGAGAATACTGGCATATATGATTAAAAGAGGCTTGTAAGTGTATAAATAAGCTTAAAGAATATATAAACAATGATACAGATAACAGCGACTCTGCAGGCACATGCTTTGGAACAGCTAGAAATTATAATATAAGCAATTAAAACATATATAGCTACACAACAATACTCTCTTGAGCTAGTTTTTGTAGCTAGGTTTAAAAGGGATCGACACATCAATAGGAGTTACCCCCATAAAACTTATTGCTTGTATGATGAGCAGTATGTCAAAATGGTCTAGAAGCTATAGCTACTACAAGACTCCACATATATTTAATAAAAATTGAACAGAAACCTCAATTTATAAAATCCATAACCAAGTAGGTATGCACATGGTTGCTGGATATCACCTTCCTCATTAGGGCTGGTCCTATTGAGTTCTCACATGCTGCCTCCTCCTCCTCCTCCATTGAAGTCCCCTCCAAAGTTATCATTCCATGGAAGAGGAGGATAAGGATATGGATAGGGAGGAAGAGGAGCTTGGTAAAATGCCCCTCCTCCTTCATTGCCTATTGGCCTCCCAACACCACCAAACTCAAGTGGAGCCGCCCTTTGGCGTAGCGTAACAGGTTGCACTGGATTATTGCTCCCGGGAATGGCTGCTGAGGATGGAATCCCGTTGCAGGCATATCGGATGAGATCGGCATTGGCCGTTTCAAGCTCCTTCTGGAGCCTTTGGACCTGCCTCTGAAGGAAGGAGATGGCACCGACGCAGCCATAGACCGGGTCACGGACCCTTGCCTCAGCCTCATAAGCTAGCGAGTTCACAGCATCCTCTCTCTGGTGTGGGGGGAGCTCGTTTAACAGCTTGGTCACATTGCTCGCACCAAAGATCTTGTGGACATTGGTGAACTTCTGAGGCTCCTCTGGGGGGAAGTAGGGCGCGAATATGCATCCCGGCATGCACTTCCTCCTCAGGAATTTGCAGGCAGCACAGGGGGAGTTGTAGGAGCTGGATGAAGACATGTCTCTACAATCCAATGATTCTTGTGAGCACACATTTTTCCTCAATTTTAAGAACCATCGTGTGTAGTTTGAATGCAGCATATACGGTTTAGCTTCCAATTAGTTAGTGTGTCTTTTTCTTTAAGTCCATTCGCCTGGCTTGACTCCATCGTTTTACTTTAATAGTGAGAGATGACATGAGAAAGCCATTGCTCTAGGGTTACAGAGGATGGCTGATGAGTGAAACATATAAGTGCAAGTAATTAAAAGAGAAAAACCCTTAATATTTTTAGTCCATCCTGGATCCTTGAGAGTTGAAGTGTATCAACCTCAAGCTTCATTTCCAAATGTACCCTTTTCAAGAAAAATAGTAAGTTCATTCCAACCCAGAATTTCTCGAGTCTGAACATTCTTTAACTGGCTTTCCTCTACTGCTCTTGACAAGAACTAGGATCTCTTCGTTTCTTATCTTGTTTTTTTTTGGCTTTTGTTGTTTCCACTTTACTATTCAGCAGGTCTCTCTCTCTCTCTCTCTCTCTCTCTCTCTCTCTCCCTCCCTCTGGTGCTCAAGTGTCTTTCAGATCAGAAGAACTATTTGTGTGCACATGCTGCTTATCACTCAGCTAGAGAAATCAATCTTGCTCAAGTTAGTTAAAACATCTGACCAAAAAAAAGAGTTAGTTAAAATAAACAGTTGTTTCAACATCTCCCCACAACACAAAAGTTCAGCAAAATGTTTTAGCACCTAAACATGATAAACCCCTAATTAAGAAACTCCAAGCATGTGTCTGAATACCTAGCTATTTTTAGTCTTTTTTTTATGCTTCAGAGTTTCCCAGAAACTTCAACCTTAGCTGGTGAAGAATAGCTATAATTCATGATCTTTACCTGCGTCATAGCTAGTTCAAGGTCTATATGATCAAAAGAAATTAGGAAAAAGGAACTGTACCTTTTGCCTTGTAGGATCTCTCTCAGGAGATTTTTCCTTGTTCCAAGATAAAAAGGTGACCTTAGAAAACGATGGGAGAGAGGATGAAATTTGTTGCAGAGAGATTCTAATGCCGAGGGAGCAAAATTTTATGATGAAACCCTAATTGGACAGTAGTGTAGAGGAAGGCAAATAGTCATGCCAATTCATCAATCACACACCAAAAAAGCGCAGAGAGAGAGGAGAGAGATAGAGAGAGAGAGAGAGAGAGAGGGTTGAGGCAAAGAGCATTTTAGTGGATGGGGAAGGAATTGGAAGCCAAAAAAGACAAAGGGCAATAATAAATGAGAGGGTACAGACCTAGAGCCAAAAAGAGTGACTATAACCCTCCCCCTCTCATAATAATATCAGCAACGCGTATGTGGGGAGGTGACCTTCCATTTCTTGATTCGCCCTCCACCCCCTCTCGTCCTCGTGCGTTTGGACAGTATATGCATCCCCCACATGCAAGGGCTGAAGAGAATATAACCAGGGAGATGTTAAATCTCAAAAAATCGATTATAGGACCGTGACTTGTCAACGTAGTATTCTCTTGACCAATGCTTGTTCTTCTGAAAATCCTGGCTGTCAAGCTAGTCAAATCAAATTCACGTAGCATGTCACTATAGTTAATCGTTTTCAATCAGTTAGGTGAAACCCATTACAAAACTTCTTCTTCTCGAATGAAATGTGCAAAGAGGCCAAACAAAAACGGATATTGTGCACATAGAGTATAACGCTTGTCTGAGTACCATTGCAAGAGTTAGGTACTAGGAAATTACCCAAATGATAATTCGAATCTATCAATGTTAGTGGGACTCAATTTCACTAAAAGAAAAACTTAAATTATTGATGACAATTCAATTTCATATATCAATTGTTTCAATAGCAAGTAATGCACTTTGTTTCACTAATGGTCACACATACAAATTAATGGTTTGAAGGTGCAACAGCGATTTCAGCCCAAAAAGAAACGAACGAATTCCATAGAAATCGGTATGTTGATAAGACGCCCAATAGCTCATAAATTCTTGGCTATGAATGCATCTTTTCTTTTCCTTTTTTTCATGGCGATGTTTTGTATACTTCCGGGATAAATAGATTCAATAGTCTAAATTCTTTTAAACAGAGGAAAAATTCATATGTTAGATATTCTTATAATATGGTAGGCGGTCAATATTTTCCAGTTTCATCACTCTTCTAGTGGCAGTAAAAATCTGATTTACTCTCAACTTTTCTTTCTAATGGAATGTAATTTTAATGTGGCATTCATAATATGATGGAAATTTTAAGACTACATTCAGCAGGAAACTCATTTGAAGGCCCTTTTACTTTGACATATTTTATTGGTTTTCTCGTTCGAACGGAAAAAAAAAATTAATGTTTATGAAAAAGTTTCAATATCTTCATACGATCTAATATATTCAATTTTTGTTTAATGGTGTATGCTAATACTTTATTAAGGATCTTCTAAGTGTCCCTAAGGTACTACTTAAATTACTTTAAAATGGAAATAAAATTTTCGGAGACGCTCTAAAAATGGAAGAATTATCCACTTTAATGAAGTCGCCTACTTCAAGAATAAATTTTAAATCTCCAAAACACGGTAAATAAGGCTTCACAGGTGCCCGGAGGCAAGTCCTCGACATCTTCTTTTTAATAAATTATTCAAACAAGAGACTCAGGACAAATTGGTTGGTTTTTCACTTTTCCCAATTTACCAACAAATACTCATCCTTGCCCATATCAGTTACATTATTCCAGATACATAGTAAGGTGATCCATCAATCTGCCACTCATTTTTTGAACTAGGGGCAGCTTTCTAGCTTCTTTTTTTCTTCTGTTTTCTTCCTCTCCTTTTCAACACTTTAAGCAGTGTTCTTGAAATACAACGACCCATTCATATAGTCAAAAAGGGTGCACGACGAACATGAACAATAATAGAAAAATCATTGAGGACTTCGAATCGATATCCCCTGTAAATGCAAGTGGCACGCCCTCAGAACTGCAAGATCGTGAGCCTACACTCACTATGCTTTCCATTCCCCCTTTTCTACGGTCTCTTGGGATGAAACACGCAATTTTTTTTCTTCATCTGTCAACTCGCTAGGGCTTCTACAAATCCACTGCTAGACCCTCTCTATACGTGCGCATATTCTAGTAAGCTAGGATGTGCTGAAGGGGCAAGAAAGAGAGAAGGGAAGCGATTAAATTCTTGCTACTTGTTGCTTGAATCATTGACTTTTTGGATCGTGCGTTTATGTCTGCGACAAAGGGTCATTATCCTAGAGTGGAAGTTGGAGAAACCACAGTATACTTAACAGACCTATAAATACTTATAACTTGATAAGCAAGTTTTTTGCCTTATAGCTTATTCTTCTTATCATGATTTATCTAAGAAGAAATATTACAGCAAGGGATAATAGGGAGAAAAATCCTCAAAATTCATACACTACTCATTATATATATTTCCTATCATCACAGTACTGATAACATTAGGGGTGATGTTTAATCATTTTGTTATATTCGAGATGGCCGATAAGATGACCATTTTCATCAATTATATGTGAAAACAAAACATATTAATCAACAAGCATAATCCTTCACGTTTTGAACAACAACATGACTTCTTGTGAACCCTAACCAAAATAAAGGACTCTGCATACTTCTTAAATTAATTGACTATATTTGCTATATCATTAACAAAATGTCCACATATGTAATGTTTTCCTACAAATTGATAGGCACTTAAGACCGGAAAAAATGAATACGTTACATGTATGTATGTATGCGTGAATAGGTATAATGTATTGAGAACCAAATCCTTTGAATCCTCTGACCATGCGATTGACGATTGCTTCGCTTTGTCCGGTGAATTCCATGCCCTCTTCCCCTACCTTTTTCAGGCGTGAATCAATGTATGGTGAAATCAGAAGATGGACTGTTGCAAAATCATGTAATGTGAAGGTACCATCACGGGTTCATCCAAAGTATTGTTCGATAATGGATGATGGAGGCAACAACAGGTTTCTGCTGACATGTGTACAAGTGACAGAGAATTTTTTATAGAATACTAAAAGGACCCCTCTATGCTATGGTTGTGTTTATGTAGGCTATGATGGGTTTTAACCGGGAAGGGGCTATATTGGTAAAGTTGTGCCTACATATAGCAGCTCTCACACCTTAACCTAGCTCTTCATCAAGTTCAATTTATTAAAGTATATTGCTCAGGTAGGAAAAAAAATAGGAAAAAAATGTCTGTGCTTCTTATACGCATGATTAATGAATCTCATTCTCATTCCAAAATGGGAAATGTTATTGCGGGCTGACTTAATCGCTTCAATTGATTGCATGCTGAACAGAGAAACCCACACTGGGCATTGGTGCTGCACCTACTTATTATTCTCCTCAGCTTTTTCTTCTCAGCCAAGATTCTTGAATTTAAGTGATGGGGATAGTCCAAAGTTTCTCATTTTCATAACAAAACTTTCCAGGCATTTTCTTTCTCACGACGAGAAGATCATGAAAACTACTACTCGAATCAGGAACTTTAATGATTGAAGTCAATATATGTGAAAATAATGTCAAGCCACGTTTCTCAATAGTAATAGTGACATGAATTTTAGGAATACCATCTTACCATGGTACTTAATGCAAGTTCAACCCTTTGGTCAAAATTACACGGAAGTATAAAATCAAAAGTAACTAATCTAAATAATCGTTAATTACAGCTGAATATGCTTGAATGATGATGTGCATGCAGCAACAAGAAATCACAAAATGTAAAAGGGCATCCTAAGAAGAAAGGGGTCTATATATATATATAACATATGGTGATGGTGAGTGGGGCCTTTGGAGAAGGAGAAATGTAGTTGTCAAGAGAACTATTTGGTAAATGGTAATGTGAGTCCCTTTCAATTGCCCCGACCATCTTTAGTTGGCCCTGTCCTTTGCCCTTTGGCCTAGCTATGTGCCTACACCCCCCCTCTCTCTCTCTCTCTCTCCTATTCCCTATCTCTTCTTCCTCCCCATGAACTAGGGTTTCCTCCAATCCCCATGTGGAGGGCATTCGAGAAAAGGACACTGTCCTCAGTGTATGTCTCTTTTGTGTAGTCCACAATTTTTTTTGTCCAACTATATATAACATGTGCACCTTGTCATTAGAGATATAAAGATCAGAATAAGTTAACGAGAATAAGTTTCGTGATCTTTGTTCTCTTATCTATAATAATTAGAAGAAGATTGAATTACATTATAGATACTTTCTAATCAATCAAGTACCTTTGACTTCAAAACTAATTAGTTATATAGTCGATGTATTCACTGAAGTTAGTATAAGAGTCTAATGGAAAATTAGTTTTTACAAATGTTAACCATTGGCTTATGAGTGGAGCTAAAAACTCTAATGAGGAAGACTCTCGACCCAACTTTGAGCAATGAGATTACTCAACATGAAAACACTTCACTTGAGCTTTTCATGTCGGACTCTTGCCAACTCTAATGGTCAATTAGATCTAGTTAATTAGAAAAGTTATGCAAGTTTGACATTTCGATTAGATAAATTTAAAAATTCAAGAACCTAATGAAAAAAAAGGTACAAGCAAGTTTATAGATTTAAAGTAGAATTTTGTCTTCAATATTTATATGATAGAAGTGATAGAATTCTTAAATATGATTCACTCATTTAAAAGCCACCACTTTACAGTGTAAATAAAGAATTCAACGAAATTGATCACAGTACTGTCATCATTATTCATTAGAAGAGCAAGCTAAAGCATTCATTGTGTAGTTTGGTATGAGAACATGAGATTTTCGACTAGAAGGGTAAGAGTTTCATGAAAAAGACCATATCATCCAGACTCTCTCTGTGGACTTAGCAATTGCGTACTATATCCATGTCTAATATCTATCTGAAGTAGTAGTACTTGAAGTTCGGCCCTAGAAAAAGTTGCTATGGCCCCCTTCAGCTCATGGCCTAAGGTCTATATGCATCAAATCACCGTGCAACAACCTATGGAAAACACGCGATAGATACAATAATAAGTGTTCCTTTACCTCCTCCGCGTCCATGTCTCTTGCTTTCTTACCTCTATCAACTGCCAACGAAGCACGCCTGCCGGATTTCTAGCGAACATTCCATGTGGGTCATCTGAACCAAAGCAGTCGTAGATCATTCATAGCTCGCCCTCTCTCTCTCTCTCTCTCTCTCTCCCTCCCTGTAGGAATGTGATCTAGTAGCTTATATGCAGTCGTGAACATATATAAACTTGGTCATTACGTTGCATAGTTCACCATCACATAAAATTGAGGACCACCCAATGACATTAATTTTCTTACCAAGTCATCATCTCCTCGGGGGTGATTAACGTTTTCTTAATCTGGCAAATGTGTCAGGAGCGCCTAAAGCAATGCCCAGGAAAAAAGCTGCCCCTAGGTTGATAAAGTCCAACCTTAATCCTCCATTCCTTTCCCTCTCTCTTTAATCTTGCACCCAAGATTCTGATTCTTTGTGGAAAAAGGAACCTCATGTTTATACCAGCCCTATGTTTAAGACTTTACGAGAGAGTAATTAGGCTTTTGCAGCATCTCATCTGTCCATGGGTATGAAAAGCAGATAACTAGCATTCTTTTGATATGGAAACTTAAAAAAGGAACTAGCAGTGCAGGTTAAATTTAGAGACCTCGTGCACCATCTTGTCCATCGTGGAAGCCTCGAGAGACTGAATGCTTTTGTGATCATTTCGACATGTGGGCTTGTTACTCGGAAGTTTTATAACGCAGCAATTGATATATTGAGGATGGGTCCTTGCGTACTGGGCCATGAGTTTGGTGAGTGCAACTCCTGTATGAGCCCAGCAGTTGAGAAATGTTCTGGAAAATGCACCCATGAATGTATCAATCTCCATTGTTTATCTTAGTCTCGCGAAGAAGAAGACACTAATTTGTCCGAATTCAAGTAATGGGTGTCGCATTTCATCACTGATTTGTCCAAATTCAAGTACACGCTCAGTCGCACTCCAGCTTCCTCACACAGGAATAAACACAAACACATGACGTGCACCTCATCCTGAACAGCTCCACCTTCTTTACTCATCTCTTATAACCGCTGATCGGCCTCCACAGATCGACATAACGCCTCAAGGGCTTGGGGAGCCCCGCCTTCCACGCATCGAGATCCGGCATTCGACCCGTGAGAGCGAGCGAGCTGTCGTCCTGCCTATTCCCGAGCCTCAACACCTGAACCTGCTCCCCGAACACCTCACGCATCGCCTCCAGTGTCTCCTCCATGATCACCCTCCCGTCTCTGCTCTTATCCTCCGCCTCCACGCAGCTCCCTCCCGCGTTCACCATCAGCCTCCCTCCCCTCCTCAGCTCCTTCCTCAGCCTCTCCCACGTCCTCGGATCCTGGAGCTCCGGCACCAACCGTCCTCTGCTGAACAAGTCCACCAGAAGGCCCGCGAAGCCGTCCCTCGCGCTCGCCTTCAGCGCGTCCCCGATGTGGACAAAGATCCGATCTCGGTGATCCTTCTCGAGCCGCGAGAGGCCGAAGTACTCCCTCGCGACGTCGATGACGGCCGGGTCGAGCTCCCACCCGTGCACCACCCCGCGGGGGTAGAGCTCGAGGAGCAGCCTGGCGGCGGAGCCCGCGCCGAAGCCGAGGACGCCGATGGGGCCGGGGGGGAGGATGGGGGGCAGGGTGGCGAAGACGTCGAGGTAGGTGGAGGTGAGGGGCTTGAGGAGGAAGGAGATGCTGTGGATGTTGCCCGGGGAGTCGAGGAGGAGGAGGCGGGAGCCGGCGAAGGGGTGGTCGCACCGCCGGGAGACCTCCAGCACGCGGATGTAGTTGTGGCGGGACTTGAACCGGACCAGGGTCTTGACATCGTCGGCGGGGATCCCATCGTCCTGGGTGGCGGCGGGGGCGGCGGAGACGGAGACGGAGACGGAATGGCGGCGGCGGCGTTCCGGTGGGATGAGGCGGAGGGCGGAGGCGGTGGTGAACGAGATGGGAGGAGGGATTGGAAGGGGAAGGAGGTGAGCGAGTGGCGAGGAGAGGGACGACATCGTTTGTCTGATTGGCGTTGGGCGCAGCACAAGGGAGCGAAGAATTTTAATTTACAGCTCGCGGGCGCAACTCGAAACTATAAAATTCGCAGCCGACATCCCCAACGATGCCATAAGCTTTCAAGTTAGTAGTAATCATAATCTGCAAATGAATTATTAATTGAAAAAAATATGATAACTTTAACGGAATATATAATATAATCCCTAAATTTTTAATTTATTCAATATTAGTCTCCGAAAATTAGCTCACTCTACGATACGGTCATAAACTTTTAATTTGTTCAATATAATCCCTAAAATTTTGATACATATTCAATTTAAACCCTGAATTATATGAAAATAAATAATTTTGCCTCCAAACTTGAATTAATAAAGAGATATTATTAAACATTTCCATATCATTCAGAACTAGATTGAGCATGAGACCATATTGGACAAATAAAAAATTCAAAGACTACATTACACATTTGGTTAAAATTCAGAAGTCACGTTACATATTTAGCCTAAGTTCATGGACCATTTGTATTGTTATCCCTTACAAACTCATTTCCAATTTCACTTCAGAATGATTAGGTTGAGAGCATTAAAAGGGATAAAAAAAACCTAAATGCTAGTTGCCAAAAGTGATGCAGTCGCGCAGCTGCATAACTTGCATAAACCTTGATAATCTTACCAAAGATGATCGAAATGGGAACCAAACCGATACGACAACAGCATGACAATATAATGACACATCTGGGTAACTAAGTAAATCCATCTCACATGAGCCAATGAAACAAACCACATCAGCTGGAGACATAAGAAAACATCCCATTTACACTCAGCAATTCAGTCTTCCTATTCCAACATGCACTGTGACACCTGATAAACATAACCCGCCTCGTCTATCAGCAATCATCCAGTGTGGCCAACCATTAGACTCTATTGGCTTGATAAGGTTATCTCCTGGCCTAGAAAGAATTACATGCATCGCATATCAGAAAGACCCAAAAGTACACAAGAGTTAGAGCTGATCTTTGCTGATCTTTGTCAAGATGGAGAACGATCTTCCCTTGTTTTGTCCCCACTGTTTTCACCAACACTGTCCCTGCATTGATCAAAAAACTCAAATAACTATGGAATCATGGATCGCCCACAACCAGCATTAAAAAGGGAGGAAGGGGGAAGAAGAGAAGAAAAGGGCGGCCGGGAGGGGGAGGGAGGGGGGGGTGGTGAGGGAAGAGGGCGGACAAATCAAGGAAAAAGAAGCAAAAAGCATCCAAAGAAGAGATCGATAAAATAGGTCTCAATGAACTGATCGATTTCCCTTCAGCTCATATAGTGTGTGTCCTATCATATCTCAGGATACATGCTGCATGTTTCAAAAGTATAAATGCAAAGACAAGAGGTACTTGTAGATGATTTATCTATTCTTGCTTTTCTTTTCTTCCCACTCTCTAGGTTTTCGTAATTAAGGAACCAAGATTATCCCAATTACAATTGATCTTATAGTTACTTTAGTGTCAAGTTACTTGGTGAACTGCTCAGTGGCCCTTTGAGGATGGAAACTTAGTGATACAAGCACTGGATTTTGCCAAAAGTCCAAGTCACTTAATGCTACTGGAAGGTAAATCACCAATGCTTCCAAATAAGCTCTGAAAAGGTTTTTTCAAAACAACCACCTTGGGAAGGAAAAAACACTCGGAAGTAGAGATGCTTCTACATGGATTAGAGAAAGGTTGCAACACAGATAGGAAATGTCTGACCTCATTTCAACATTTTCATCATGCAAAGCATCAGCATTTGATGATCTATGCTGACTCTTGTCTTCTTCAGCATCCGATTCATAATCCTCACCATTCCAAATGCGTGGCTTTGGCCTTTCATCCATATCTTCCTCTGCCTGCAGATTTTTCAAACCTAATACTGAACAACACAAAAGGACAAATAATATCTGGGAAGAGTCCAACAGTCCAACAACCTACCTCTTCTGGCTCTTGTGTAATGGGCGGTGTCATTTGAAAAGGTACACTTGGTGCATGTGGGATTCTCGATAGCTGCTCTAATAACATATTCCTGAGATACAATACTTGTCAAAAACTAATTCAAGTAGGGAGGAACATTATTAAGATTAAACTCCAAACAGTAGTTAAAATGCAGGTCCATGCCTAGGCTGGTTATTAGAGGGTACAGAGGAATTGAAACCGACAAATTAAAGAAATCTTGAGCAGAAAGATTTTCCAAAAAAAACTACGAATGAATAGAGCAATTTTATCCACTATCAGAAATATAGCGACAAGAGCCACATGTTTGTGTTGTATCAATCTAAAAATCCCAGAGTGGAGACAGAGAATTGCCTCCCAACACACTTTGAATCTTAGGGTCCGTTTGTTTCACTGAAAACTTCACGTTAAAGGAAAATATTTTCCATGGAAACTCATTATCAAAGAAAATGGTTAGTTTTCAATTGTGTGAGCTGATTTAGGTAAAGTGTTTTCCTTCTTACCAAAAGAGGATGTCATTTTCCCCTAATCTAAGCTTGTTGTTTTCAGTCCATGAAAAACACTTTTCGCAGATCAAATAGTTTTCCTCATCTAAACACCACAGAGACGGAAAACAATTTCTCAGAAACAGTTTTCCTTTGAACAACCGGACCCTTATTGTTGATTCAATTTCAACAGCACTCTTATGAGTCCGTGGAAGAATTATCTCCATAGACTCCTAAAACAAAAGAACTGGTCTAATACACAATTACCAGAAGCATACTACTTCCCTGAGGACAGTGCAGATTGCTTGTATTAGTTACTCTAGTTCTCTTTGCAACACATAACTATAGAGAGTAAAATCTCTCATTGCAAGTAGAAAATATCAAACAAGTTAAAAAACTTAACTATAAAAGAAAGCAGTGTGCTGAAAAGAGAATAAATAAATAATGAAGCCAGATCTTCATATTACAAGAGAATTTTCAAGCAACCTTTTGCGACTTCTTAAGCAAAAGCATGGACACCCTTATAAAGCCGACACTCTCAAAAAAGACTCTGACAATTGTGCAACACTGCGTCTAGTAAATAGTCCTAGAACCTACTGGAGGAAAAAAATCAACTGATGAATAACTAATCGCCTATTTATCAGTACAAGACTTACAAATATAATAGGATAAGCAGCATGCATGTGACAGAAACAGGACCATTATATTTTTCAGACCAATTCACCATATCACTTCTCCGGACATGATCAACAACATCATCTCAACCAGAAGAAACGTATAAGTCTCTAAATATTATGAATGGAAAATAAATTGCAAATGCCACTAATCAGGAGTTTGTTCTCTCCTTTTCGTTTCTGAACAAGCTGTTGAGTGGATGTAGTATATCCAGAAAAAGTACACAAAAACTAGAAAAAAGACATAACATTTATTTATGTAAACTCTATCTATAATCAGAAAGAAGGGACAAGCAAACCTGATTCTCTCCAAATCTTTTGGTGCATTAAGATTCTCCATGCTACATGGCTCGACATGAAGAGTATAATCTGGGCCAAAGTACTCGTAATACTCATTGTAAGGCAAGTCATTTTCAGGTTCTACTCCCACCGCAACAGCTGTCTGTGCGACAAAAGCAAAATACAAGCATTTAGGAAAACACCCAAATGCTATGCAAAGGTAAAATAATCAACAGAGACAGACAGACAGAGGCACTGACCTCGTAACACCAGCAACGAGCGACATTTCTCATTGTATAACCTCCCCCACCCAAGACCATTAAAGGAACGTTAAAAGATCTTAGAAAACGGAGGCAATCTGCATGACCTTTCACAGACAAATTGAAGCATCCCAATCGGTCTCCAGACAGTGAATCTGCCCCACACTGAAGAACAACGGCATCCGGTTGATATACTTCCATAACCTTTTGGATAATGGGGCGAAACATACCACGGAAACTTTCATCATCTATGCCATCATTCAGTGGCACATTGAGGGCGTAGTTCTTCCCAGGCCCTGCCCCGGTGTCCTTAATGTGCCCGCTTCCAGGGAAGAAGTCCCCAAACTTATGGAAAGATACGGTCATGACTCTATCCGTCGTATAAAATGCCTCCTCCACCCCATCCCCATGGTGAACATCGATATCCACGTAGAGAACACGCTGAAAATTCATATGAAATAAATCAAAGGGATCCAGCAAAACAATTGGTTTGGCTGTGATTAGTCATACCAAGGACATGGCAAATTCAAGAGCATGCTAATAGACTACAGAGACGGCAGAAAAAACTATCCGAAATCGAGGTGCTCTAATTGGATATTCCCTAATTTCTTCAAGCAGCAAGACCCTAAAACTGAGAAAGGCACATGCACATTGCCTATATCTAAACAATCCCGGAACACTAATAAGCGATAGGAATGAAGATGTAAAATTCCATGAAAACCAGATAATATCTGAGGAAGACATATCTAATTCTAACATCTCCCGACTAGGCTAGAATTAATCAAGACTGTTCATCTCTAAACATTTCCTAACCACGCATTACCTGTAAATCTCAGGATGCATTTGCAAAGAGAGACATTACCAAAAAAAACAAAAAAACAAAAAAAAAGAGAAACTTTATACCTTGTGGACCTTGAGGAGCTCGAGAATCCCAAGCACGATATCGTTGACATAGCAAAACCCAGAAGCCTCGGACTTCTTGGCGTGATGCAGCCCGCCGGCCCAATTGAGGGCGATGTCGGAGTCGCCGCGGTTGAGCTTGACGGCGGCGCCCATGGAACCGCCGGCGGAGGCCTGGCAGAACCCGAAGATGCCGTCGAAGACGGGGCAGTCCTCGCCGACGTTGAAGCGCTTGAGTTGGCGGGAGAAGGCCGGGTCGGAGACGGTCTCGGGGGTGACGGAGGAGATGAAGGTGACGTAGTCCTCAGAGTGGAAGCGGCGGATGTCGGTGGTGGCGGCGGGGAAGGGGCGGCTGATCTCCATGCGGCGGTGCAGGTAGTAGTGGACGATGAGGTTGTGCGCCATCCGGATCCTGTGGGGCTTCATCGGGTGCCCCTGCCCGTAGTAGTAGTCGCCGATCGTCGGCTCGTAGAAGTAGCTCACGCGCCGCTTCCGCGCGTCCTGCCCCACCGACGGCAGCGACGCGCCGCCGCTGCTCTCGACCATCTCCGCCGCGCGCCTCTCTCTCTCTCTCTCTCGCTCGCTCGCTCGGAAACGAGAAATTGCAGAAGAAGACGGGTCGAACCGGAACTAATATTTTGAACTCTGAACCGAGAGAAACGGATTCTACCCGAATGCTATTTTCGGTTTTCGGGTTTTGTCTCTTTTCCTATTAGAATTAGCCTCCCCGAAGTGGCTCCCTTTTTGCAAAGCAACCCCCCTAAATTCGATTTTGACACAAACCACCTTTTAAGTTTGGCAACTCTTGGGTCACCTAGAGAGAAACTCATTTGACATAGCCCTATCCAATACGTGTGAATTAAAGATGATCAATCCTGAGATGGGTCGATTTTTAACAAAAAATTTCAAAATCTAATTTCAAGATCTTGAAAATGAATTCGAATCGGAATTCTTTGGATAAACATGAAATACACAGCTTCATATCCAAGAACTTGATTATTAATTTTTTTTTTTTTCATTTATAAGATACATTATTCAGATTGAATTTTCTTCTTAGCAACTTTTTTTTATTTTTTATTTCCTCAAATGAAATCAATTTTACGCAATAACCACTTTTCTTAGGTAATTGCTCCACTCGGCGGTTTAGAACATTGATCTTTGGAACCAAATGGCTTTTGCTGGCTCAATGGGCTTTTACCTTACCGGCCTACTTGATTCAATCGAGAATCGGCCGATCAATCTGATTCAAGCTATTGTCAAAGAAGGAAATGTCGTTAGGCTGAGTTGGGGCAAATAAAGACTCAAGAGGACAAACCAACCCGTATCATCCAGAGAACGAGTCCAAAGACAAAATGACAGCATTGTAAATGTCTCTTAGTACGTGGCCTGAGCATAAACGTCGGGGCCTTTTTGCCAATTTGCAACCGCAAGCCCAAGCCGCTTTGATTACGAGATTCATTTCAAGGGTTGATTTGCTTGGCCCCGGCTATTCTACTTGTAAAAATATGACAATATAATTCAATTGCTCATTGCAGACGATTCTTTACGAACTTCTTTGATCGATGTGGTCTAATTCCACATGCAAATTTTTCCCAAGTATAGGAAAAACGCTCGGAATAAACTCACGACAACTTCATTCATGGGTCTCGTTAAAATTATACTTATACCATTGCTATACGACCATAAGACGCGATGATCAATATCCATTTATAATTTTGCTTACCCGGTATTATCACATTCCTATACAACTGTCATTGAAAAAAGAACTTTATAAGAATGGTTCTCTTGAATTAAGACGAGGGTTTCTTCTATAGATCCGTTAAAATTATGTTAGTTTCTTCATTATACTTGTAAGACAGATGATATAGATCCATTGTCATCAAATGATTCCATGCCATATTATCACCTTTCCCTATATGTCATTCAAAGCGAAGCTAGAATTTAAGGGTCAAATTGCCAAATTTAACGAGGACATCTTTCTTGAATTAGGGCAGCACAGTGCTGGCGTCAAATCATATTGTTAACATCAATTTGGAGACATGAGGTAATCAACAACCTTGCTTTATTATCTTTTAGCTTTGAGGGTTTTTCTTCTCAAGGCACTCTTAATTGCCACTTTTGACTTGAGAAAAGAGCTGATGATAGGGTTGATTTGGTGTCGGGACATGAGTTCATGGGGGACCAAGGAATCTCGAAGCACATCTCCAATCAATTCACTTTGAGACGGATTGAAACAAATTAGATCAATCATCGTCACTACAATTTAAATAATAACTAGGAAAACCAATAGCATTTTATGAGAGAATAGACAAGTTTGAGCATTTGATGTTGATCATGAGCATACTTTGAACATGTACAAAAATATGAGAGAACAACCTCATATCTTATATTCGGATCACCTTCTAGGATTTCAACTCATATATCATCTTAAATAAGATCAACAAAATATTTCATAAGTTTCAAATTAACTTATCAAAATATGTTACTTTCTCTATCACAAAAAGAAGGTGAGTGCTTCGAACTTACCACATATGTGGATGATTGCGAAACAAGCAATGCTCCCGAATGTCCAATAATATATATATACATCCATTTTCCTTACTACATATGTGGATGATTGTGAAACAAGTAATGCTCCCAAATGTCCAATAATATATATATATATATAGACACACACATTGGTTATGATAAAGCCCTATTTTATCCACACCCCCCTTTATCAATGCCCTCGATGGATGCATGTCTTGGGCATATAGAATCCATCACATAGAAGTCTATTGTTTTGTATACTTGGGCACAAAAGGATAAGATTCAATGTGCTAAAATTTATTGCACAATGCATAAATTTATTCCAGCACTATCATCAATTCGATCGAAACTTAAAAAGCACGTAAATGCATGAGAAACACATTATGCTACGCTAGGTGAAGGCAATGCCATCGTTATCATACGTCGGAATTCAATCATATTACTTGCCATTCTTTTCTTTTCTTTCTTTTTCTTTTCCTCCTTTTTATTTGGTCCATAAAGAAAAAGATACAAGACACAACCTTGCATTATCATTTTCCTTCAATTTTGTGCTCCTGATAAACGTGACCAATTACATGTTTTTGACAAAAGGCAAGCCGACTTGGCACAATATCATGACATCTACGACTAGCCTCGACATCATTGGCGCATCGACGTCTCCATCGACAATCGACAATTAAAATTGACATTGCCAAAACGTCCCGTCCATCAACTTTGGACCGCTAAGCTCACGTTAGAGAGACATTACTCTTATTATTTTCCAAGGAAGGAGCCCACTTGTGATTCACGAAGTCAAAACAGACTTGTGTGCGTCTTTTTTGGCATAATATTTTTTTTATTATATACATGAAATTAATGAAAAAGTTAATACCACTGAAAAAACTTAATTTGAGATATTTATGTCACATTTACACAAAACTAAGTTTTATTCATAAAAACTCCCAAATTGATATGTCAATATTGCAATTATTTACTCATGTCATATTTACTGTAAATTAAGGTAAATATTGGATTTTTTGCGGGTAAATATGGCACAAATGTAACCCACTGATAGGTAGCTGTAATGGTTTAGGCTTGCTCCTCATCACCGAGGTCGCAAGTTCGAATCTTCAGGTGTTAGCATCTTAAGTGGGGGGCTATGATGATTGGGTCATATGCTAGTCTCTTCCAAGGTATGAGGGACCGATCCTTCAGTGCTGTCCGGGCACGGAGGGCCCGTAGTGAAGTCCTCGATTACCAAAATATATATATATATATATGGCACAAACTTATCAATTTGAATTTATTTTTATTTTTTGATAAAATCTTAGTTTAGAGTAAATGTGATGTGAATACACCAATTTAGGATAAATGTGACATGGATGTATCGGTTTGGAAGTTTGTGGCACATGGGTACTAATTTTAGGTTTTTGATGGTATTAAACCTCGCAAGAAAAAGTCGGCCTCACCTTTTGAGAACTCTTTGGAAAATGATTCTAAAGGACGAAATGAGTTTCATCCTCTAGCATTATGATGCCCGAGAGAGTATAAAGAAGTAAGAGGTAACACAATGAGAACTTAAATTGATAGGTTACTCGCCACCGGTAGGTAGTCTGTCTAAGGGATAAGAACAAAACAAGAAAATTTTCTTGTTCTCAAGCCAAAAGCTTAAATAAGTTATGAATCAACCAAGTATGATTTTTATACATCATAGCATGCTCATGAAACCATACTTCCAGTATGAGTAATTCCAAGACTCGTTGGAAAGACAAAACTGGTTTTTTTTAGAAAACACCTATAACTAAATGAGAACTTTGAAAACTTAAATGACATTTATAAGACCTTGAAAATATGAGAAATACAGGCGGTTGTAGGTCTTCAAGTTTTATTATTTCCACAGTGCTGGATTGTTGGCCTTCAAGGAATGCTCTGGTATCACATTATGAGAAAGTTATGCAATCACCTGAATGAGCAACACGCGTAAGAATTCGATTACAACCGAAGCACACCTTCCGACTATTCGATAGCGATTGTATAAGGGACATTAGTAGATACTCCATTTCGAATTCGTATGTTTAAAAACCTACCCAATAATCAAGGGACAGAAGCCTTAGTTAGGACCACCAGTGATGGAGACCATTCACTTACCTTCTGATAAGCTACTCAAGAACTGATGCGACATCTCCCTCTGTCATGCAAGGAAGCCTCCTGAGGAAGAACTGATGCAACACCTTCCCAATAATCAAGGGACAAAAGCCGAACAATCTAATCATCTGTCTTCTTAGGAAGATGTCCTGGGTCTCGCTCCCTGTGCAGAAGAATTGTCGCAGCGTCTTCAGACGGTTGCTCTGTTTGGTAGATTCCTCTCGCAGAAAATGATGAATAAGTGGGCTGTCCTCAATCTGCTGCTCGAGGCTGGACATCTGCTATGGTCCCAAACTTCTAGAAATATGCACCAAAATATTAGTACTTATGTAGAAACCAAACTATCGGACGCGTGATATACACATTAATACAAAGACCAGGGATAGAGAAATTCTTCGCCCAGTCATAGTGAATCAGCTCCAATTTGTTGCCTACTCCACTATCCGAGACTATTCAAAAGTCATACCCAATCCACTATACTTAAATCCTTGTACAAGGGTTAGTCTACAATTGAGCCCACTCTCCTTTCAATGGCTATTATGGATTGAACTCTAATGGAATGTATTTTTATGGTCAACGTTGCAAATTTGGGGTATTGATGAGATAATATATATATATATATATATATATATATATATATATATATATATTGATGTACCATTGATAATTTCTTAAATAAATTGGTGTCAAAGTTCATGCATTACGTATAGTTTTTGCTGCAAGGCAAAGATTTGGAAGATGATGCTACTTTATTGGAAAGCTGTCAGAAAAGGAAAGAGGGGAGTGACCCGAGGAGTTGTGGCTTTTGTGATGAGCATTTCGCAGAATAGGTAAGGTTCCAAATGATTACGCTGGTGAGTTGCTTCCACATGCTGTATGCACCCCAAATTAAGGGAAATCAAAGCAATGTACAAGGACAGAAAAATAATTTAACGAAGAAAAAAATATTATTATCATATTTTATTCGATATATTTAACTGGCATCTTGAATCAAATATTCTGCATTCAATTATACTCACCTTCTCGATCAAGTTAAAGGCGAACCATCCAAAATAATTATCATTAGTTACCCCTCTAAAAAAGCTACCGATTTAATCTAATCTAAGTAAACACCTTTGTCTGGCTTGTGTTGTCGAACACGATTGGTTGGCTTGGCTCTTCATGATGTGAATATCCCTACTTAGAGATTAGTGAAGATTGTTATCTGTGCGATGTTTTATGTACAAGAACAGCATAAACAAGTGCTATAATGAAGGATAAGGTAGATGTTAACTCTTCTGAGCGGTAGTTGTTGAGAAGTTTGTGATCATAAGTGGAGCAAAACGTGCTTCAAAAGAGCCCACCATGCTTTATGATAAGGAATCGATCTTAGCAGCAGAAGCCAATCCCCTCCTCCCTGTTGTTTCCCTCCAGTATTCATGGGACAAAATCTGCATTCGTACTCATTTTCAAGTACTAAGTACACACTCCTATGTAGTTACCTCACATCTCTGTCTCTCTCTCTCTGTCTCTCTCTCTCTCTCTCACAGAGGAGCAGAGATGTCTTCAAAACTAATCCACTCTCGATGCAAAAGAAGCATCAGATTTGCGTAAACCCCACTTGATTGCCTTCACCAAATTGCTTAGCTCTCTCTCTCTCTCTATTCCCCACACAAACACCAACTTGAGGTATAAGTATGGTTAGTGACTATTCACTTTAAATCCTCATGAAAACTTCATTTGCCACCCACTAGCCACCCCATTTTCCCGTTTCTCCCATATTCCTCAAGCACTCTCATTTAGGGAATGAGTGCTTAGAAGCCACCTCAAGTTTCAAATTTTTTTCCTGCGCAGTTCTCAATTCAAATGGCACGTAGCTCATGTAATCAGAAACTGAGGAAAGGTTTATGGTCGCCTGAAGAAGACGAGAAACTGTTCAATTATATAAGTAGACATGGGTTGGGATGCTGGAGTTCGGTTCCGAAGCTAGCTGGTGACACTCTGCATTCTTGGGCATTTGTAATCTTCCATGTTCATCAGAAACACTTGAATTCTCATGATGCAACTGTTTTATCCTCTTACAGGTTTGCAGAGATGTGGAAAGAGTTGCAGATTGAGGTGGATCAACTATTTAAGGCCTGACCTCAAGAGAGGCATGTTTTCACAGCAAGAGGAGGATCTCATCATCACACTTCATGCAGCACTAGGAAACAGGTAGCGACACTGACAAGTTACAATTCTTCAGCACGAGAAAAAGACAATGTACAATTGCCACTTTCAATATTTGACCCCTTCATCATAAACAGGTGGGCACAAATTGCCACGCAATTGCCCGGACGAACTGATAATGAGATAAAGAACTTCTGGAACTCGTATGTGAGGAAGAAGTTGACGAAACAAGGTATTGACCCCGTTACCCACAAGCCACTTAGAGAATTAAACAGCATGTCTGAGAATTGCGTAGAGATTGAGGCAGCACAAGCGCTGCAGGAGTTCAAGGGAAGTCGAGATATATCGAGCCTAAGAGCGAAAGAGCCAGCATTTCCTATAGATGGTATGCATGGTGGACCAATGGAATCACCAGCTGGAGAGGTCTTCCTGAACAGGGCACTGTTTGATCCTTCATCCTCCTTAGAATTCCATAATGCTATCAACCCTGTTCTCCATGGTGCCAAATCGAGACTGGTCGATCCAGGATATTTTGAGATGAACGCTGCTCCATTCTCATCAGTGTCGAGCTCAATGGAAATTGATCATGAGAACAAGAATACATCTGGCAACCTGGTCTCTAGAATGAGCTGCTTATTCTTTCACGAAGCGAAGAAATATTGCAGCAACAGCTCAAACAACATCAGCAACAACACCGAGTTTCAGCTGAACTCTGCAGCGGAAAACAAAGATTTACCCTGGGCCGATGATGAGGAGCTGGACCCTCTGCATCAGTTTCAGGTGAACGTGACAGGGTCTGAAGACCTCAAGTCAATTTCATGGCAAGAGGAACACCTTCTTGCTCATGCCGCAGTAGATTTCCATGGCAATCACCCCTCAATGTCACTGTCAGATGATCAAATTCTACAGGCACATTTCAACATCTTCTGAGAGCAGGCATGAACAAGTTAATTCATTGTCTGTTATAGGGTACTCTTCCTATATTGTAAGACACAAGATAATGTGTTATTTTTCCAGGCATTGTGAGATGATAGGTTTTGCCCCTAGATCGCGATGGAGTGGCAATAGTAGTTTTTTGTTCCCTTCCTCTCTAGCCTTTTCATGATTGTAACTTTCAGGGTCTTCTTCGCCATTCTGCTTTTTACGTGAGTCATCTCACGGTTAGAGTGATATTGTCATGGTGGTTGCTTTCGAACTCGTCCGCTGTCAACTTTCATCATGCCGTGGTAACAACCATGATGATATTCTGAAGCATGATTGTTCGCGACAGTTTCACTCTTCAGAACCTTCCCCAAGAGCAATGTTTGCCGACACGCCCCTGAACCAATGAAAGCTTGAAAAATCGTAAGGTTCTCATCCAAAATCCCACACTTTACGCATTAAATGAATTCGAATCCTAAGCCTTTCAATTTGTAAAATTATAAAATATAACTCCAAATCATTTTCCACGAGTGTTATAGCGTCATTTGGGCATTGGACCACGTCTTTTTAGCATGGACATCGCATCGCATACACAGCGGTCCTCGCATGTTACTCTTCGATGAAGTTTGAAAGTTCCATTGTGCGATTGGAAGGCTATTGCCCTTTGGACAAGGGTTGAGATTTATTGCATCGATCAAAAGAATTAAGACTAGTTCGAAACTTCATTGCACTGATTGGATGGCTACTGCCATTTTGACAAGGGTTGAGATTTATTGCATCGATTGAAGAATTAAGACTCGATAAGACTGTACGCAAATATTAAGGCCCTGATGTACTTTTATTCTCCAAGATTTGCTATAACGTCTCAGTTATCTCAAAGAAAACCTTACCATTTATACTGAAGAAATGACACAGAACTAGAGCAGGTCATTTTCGTCCCAAATCACCCTCCTTTGAATGAAACTGTCCCATCGCAGTGACTCAATAACGCATGCCCCAATATAGAGAGAATAGTTATTGTCCTTTCATAATGTTAGAGATTTCCTAGTAAAAAAGTTCTCAAGTGACATCGCCGGAGAATAAAACATTCAATGATGGTCGCAAAGGAATTATGGAAAGATGCTAGCAAGTTTGAAAAGAAAAACCAAAGGAACTCAAGGAGCCAGGAGGAGCGGTTGATTAACGCAGGAGGACCTGTAGAGGTCGATTCGCAGTCGGTCAAAGCCATTATCCATCGTTGGATGACAAACAAACAGTGGGTACATAGAGAACTTAGAAATAACGCGTGTTGGTCAAATGATAACTATCCCATATCAGGTAACTCCAGATTAAATATCTAAAGAAGTTGGTGGTGGAGTTCAGTTGGACAGTGACTGCATGTAACTGTTGATGATCAACATGGAAGCACACGATACGGGAACACACAAGGTATAGCTCCACAGTTCTCAGTTGATTGGTCTATTATGTATAGACTTGGCCTTAGCACTCAACTCCATCACGATCCAGGCAGTATCATTCTAACTAATCTTCACCAACCAGTTCAAGTCATAGGAGAAGCATGTGCCATAGCGAGTGCCTTGCACTTTGCAACTCAACAATGTTGTGATGAGATAACTCTAGACGAGAATACCTAAAGAAGTTGGTTGTGGAGTTCAGTTTGAAAGTAAAGGCCTGTAGCTGTTGATGATCAACATGGAAGCAGACAATACCAGAACACATAAGATATAGCCCTAGATTTCTCAGTTGATTGGTCTCTTATGCATAGACTTGGCCTAACACTCAACTCCTTCACGATCCAGGTGGAACCATTCCAACTGAGCTTCACCTTATTGCTTAAGTCATAGGAGAAGCGTGTGCCACAGTGACTGTGGCCCACTTTGCAACTCGACAATGTCGTGATGAGAACGTGCATTTCTAAGTATGAAATCCTTTGCTACAAATAACTTTACTTGTGTTCCAAGATACTAAGCTCTTTCATCCTGTCTATGTCCTCCTCATTTAGGCTAATTCCAACCACACAAGGGTGAATGCCTTGACAATCGTCATCCCAAAAGGGAAGGTAAATTCTGGTTCAAACTTCCACTGCACTGAGAATACATCCAAAGCAAATGTATTCCTTCACTTGAGTTTTTCCTAGGTAACTTCATACAAAATTTACCGCATATTTCACAGCAAGTAGAACACAGGATTCGTGCCACACAGGAAAATATATCCAAAGTGCATCCTTTGACCAAATTTGTCTGATCGCCCTGACTTTGCTAACGAGGGCAACTCGCTAGCTAGTGACTAGCAGTTCCAATTCATCCAATGCAACAACAGTTACCGATTTCCAAACTTTCATCCATAATTTTCATAAAATGCCAAATTACTTCAATCATCCACAATAGGCATTATGCACCGGCTTTTCTCTCATATAATGGCGGATTTCACAGAAGTGAAGTTCACACACCAGGCGAGATGGCGGCCCGGATTTTCCTAATAATTCCTCAAAAGACAGACAATAACAACGAAGTAAAACTTGAAACACCCACGAATCGGAAAAAAGTTCACTATTTGCCTCCATAAAACAGATCAAACCATTGACCAAGAAAGACACCATGCTCAACATTTATCAGCATTCGACGAGCAATGCGACAATAACGCCCCATTCCCATCCGATACAACTTTCCCCCCAAAAATAAAAACGACACAACTTCAGTAAACAAAACCGACAAAATTAGAACTAAAAGAAGAAAAAGGAACGAACTTTGATTCACCTAAGCAGTGAGCACGACGGCACCTCCGGCCTCCTTGATCTTCTTCTCCGCGATCTTCGAGATCAGCTTGGCCTTCACCACGACCGGCTGCTTCTCGGGCAACACCCCCTTGCCCAGGACCTTGAAGAAGCCGTACTGGGTCACGTCGATCACGGGCACGCTGTCCTTCGAGGCCTTGTCCTTGGCATCCTGGGGGACGAGGGACCAGAGCTTCTCGACGTTGACGATGGGGCAGTAGAACTTGTTGCGGAGCTTGTGGAAGTACCGCATGCCGACCTTCCCGAAGTAGCCCGGGTGGTACTTGTCGAAGAGGATGCGGTGGTGGTGCATCCCGCCGGCGTTCCCGCGGCCGCCGGGGTGCTTGCGGTGCTTCCCGATGCGGCCGTGCCCGGCGCTCACGTGGCCGCGCTTCTTCCGGTTCTTCTTGAATCGGGTCGTCATCTCGCCGGAGAAGGAAGAGGAGGTCGGCGGCCGAGAGGGGCGGCGGTGCGGGTGGGCGCGGCGGTGTGGCGAGGAGAGAGGAACAAGAGAAGGGGGAGCTAGGGTTTTTGAGGAGGTCAAGGACTGGATTGAATCTGAATTTACCTTTTTGCCCTTGGAAGATTGATGGGCCTTGCATTATGTGATTGGGCTTGTGGAATTTCTCCAAATGATTGATTTATCTTGCGTTGGGCCCATATCTCATGCCCATTTTCTCTTAACAATCAATCAAAACGAATCACATCAAAAACGACCGACGACGGAATTGATTGAAAACGTTAATGTACTTGATTTCGCGTTTTTAAAGGTATATCATGCCCATTTTCTCTTAACATAACCAAATCACACCAATAACGATGACGAAAAGTTGACGTTGTCATCCGATGATTTTTTGTTCATTGAGTGTGATTGGTTTTGATGGTAACGAGGGGCCTAATGTACTTGATTTCGCTGTTGTTTGATTTTTAAAGGTATATCTCATGCCCATTTTCTCTTAACATAACCGAATCACACCAATAACGACCCGATGGAATTGATCGAAAAGTTGACGTTGTCATCCGATGATGAGTGTTTTGTTCATTGAGTGTGATTGGTTTTGATGGTAACGAGGGGCCTAATGTACTTGATTTCGCTGTTGTTTGATTTTTAAAGGTATATCCCCCCCCAAAAAAAAACAATGGTTCCGAATCAAACCGAAAGGGAAAGAAGGGTTTGCCAATTAGATTTTATTATCTTCCGTGGGAACAAGAAAAGAAAAATTGGGTGCATTTGTTTCGGAGATGATGAATGTTTTGAAAAATATTTTCTTAAAAATGATTGCTTGTATCATTTATAAAAACAAATAAAAAAAAATTCGATGAACATAAACATAAATTGTTGTCGATGATAGAATATCATTTTTCATTGATTAATTAATTCAAGCAATACGGATGGTTATTTTAAAAAAATCAAATTACTTATTCTTTGCAAAATAAATAGAGCCTAAGTTCCAATATGAAACTAATTGAGCTCCATGTTCATTGGGTTTTCAAAAGATCTCTTTTTGGGTCGATCTGTATGCTGTAGTACAGAGGAAGGCCTAACTCGTGCCTAAAACAATCGGCTTGAAAGTTGAAACCAAACTCTCTTTTGATGAGAGAAGAAAAGGCATGCGGACTGCTCCACTTTGGACCAAACTATAGCCATTTCCGACTACACAGGAAAGTTAGCATGTGAAGAAAGAGCACGTAACGATCTGTCCCATCAAAGGACAAATGAGGAATAAGGATGGAAAGGAAAAATTCTCTCTGCGATGAGGAAGACAAATGGAAAATGAAGACTAGTCCTCCGCCGCATCCGCTACCACGTTTGGTTGTACATGTCGCTGATCTGCATCTTTTTACCGTGCAAATCTCTTGCGGAACTTTGGGAAAAACCCACATAAAAAGAAGGGTCTTGAGAAATGGCCAAAGTGGTGCTTGAGAGAGAGAGAGAGAGAGAGAGAGAGAGAGATTCATGAAAATGTTGGAAATGCGGTTCTTTCATGTAGCTTTCAGAATCAGCTTTTGAAGATGAGAGGGAAAGGCAATTTCAAGGGCTGGAAACTGTTCCTCTCCCTCTGCCTCTCATCCAAAACCTTGTAGTCTTGTAGAACGCCTCCCTATCTCTCTCTCTCTCTCCCCCCCTTTCGAAAAAAAAAAAAGGCAAAAAAAATGGCTCGTCCTGCCTTGTGTATTTGTCGTCTTCAGCCTGATGCTGAACAGTACATCTAATGAACTTTTTCTTCAGATAGAGTAGTGGATTCTTAGACAGCCTCTTCTGTTCAAAACTAGAGGCTGTGCTGTTACGACTTTTCCTCTGGTATCTCATTGTATTACACTTGTATCTGAGTTTCGTTTTTGCTTTCTGTCGCAAGATGGCGACTATGTCTGCGACACCGTATTACTGTTGTTCATCTGCATTCCCCGTCTCATGCGCTGAGCCGATCAGTTATTTAGTGAAACATGTGCTTAGAAGTGTCCTTCCCTCGGCTTGCAGACCATTTTCTCGATGGCTCTAGCTTGGATTGGTGATCTTCATAATGCTATTTGTGTTTTGCTGTGTTCTTACGGCGATCCTTTCTAGTTCTGATATACGCTTGAATTTTCGGCCTACATGCTGCATGCAAATCTGGGCAAACTTCTAGTACAATGGACAACTTTTCAAGATTTTCAAAACAAATAAAGCGACAACGTGTTCATGACTACTTGCGTGTCTGCCTAATTTCATTGGCCAGCTTTCTTATTATTACAAATCTAGATCACCCTCACATATTTCCTACCCCAGGTAGTGAAGTTTTTGAATGAAACTATCTGATTTAATATCTGACGAGAAGACTGATAAACCAAGGCACTGGAATATGGTCAAGATTTTCCGCAGTTTAGTTTAGACCTGGTCAGGTTTTTTGGTTGTTTGAAGAAACACTGTAGTTCAAAACTCCTAAACATACTCCACCGAAGTGTGTATACGCAGTTGCATACAAGCTGAAAAGCTCCAAATATGTGTTTCTAATCATGAAATAGGTTACAACAACAGCGTCCTCCTGGGATTTTGGCAAGTAGATCAAATATACATGTCAATTTCTATCGTTAACGCAACTATGCTAATCAGTCGAACTTGCCTGAAAAGCACACGCACTCAAAGAAGTTCCTTTCAGAGTGGCGAGCAACTGCTTCTCCTGATGAGCTCAACACCTCGTGCGGACGGTTCAGCTCTCTCGCCCTCTCGTTGTCCGAGACCTTCTGGCCATTGTAAACAACGGTGACCTCACAATAATCTGGGGCATGCTTCTTCAGAAATTTTCCTTTTGCCAAATTCTTGGTCAATCGCCTTGAGATGGAAAATGTCAGCGCAATTAACTAATTGTTTGTAGTGAACTAAAAAATGAACCGAAAATCAAAATCCTTCTCAGATTCTCGGAAAATCAGCAATAATCCCACCTTGAGGAAGGGGCACGTTTGGTTCCAATAACTAGCTTGGTAATATTAACAACAGGAATTAGATCGAGGATAGCTTTTGCAATGTTTCGGTGCTCAATAAGCATCGTGTCCACAGTCACCTGTAATGTGCAATCTAAATTCAGTAGTCAGGACTTTGCAATGTGATAGCGCTGGTGGGATGAGATGACAATAAGAGTTCGGAGATATACTTTGGCATCAGCGCACAGGCGAATGTACTTCTGCAGAAGGTTCCTTCTCCTGTTACTCTCTTCATTGATGTAAACTCTCACCTGGTCTTGGCTCAGTTGGCTCCTCGATAATCTTCCAACTGAAATTCGGTTTAGATAATTCAAAGGAAAAAACTTGAGGAGGGGAAGCAAATTGATGTGATTCCAAAAAGAAAAAACAAGCAATATTCTGCCTAGCGTCGAATTGACCTGTATATTCAAAAGCAGCAAGCATTTACAATAGACAGACACAAGTAGCTTCGCATCAACGCTTTAATGAGTACAGAAACAGTTCCAACTGTCTAAGTGTCTGTCGATTCAACTGTTTGTTGGTCCAATTGGAATATGCTTTTGTTTCACCTGAAGGCCCAAAATTCCACAATGCCAGTCTTGGTTGCCCTTAAATCAGAACGACTTGGAATAAACATATGGTAAAACCTATGTCATAAATTTGAAGGGACTACGAGAAGCAACTCGTCTCTGTTTGAGAACTTTCCCTTCTTTCAAAATGATTGCTTTTCCTAAACGACCCATAAACGAGAAGATCAAACGAACTTTTATGTAGAGAAGCGACCAGAATTATCAACGACTTATCGTTTCTTCAAGTGCCTAAATTTTTCAGTTGATGAGATCATCAAGACCTTGGAACTTTGAGCGATTTTCATCCGCTTCGAAGGATGCCAACGAGGAAAAGATTCAACTTTTCTGGATGGTACCAAAAAAAGATTCAACTTTGAGAAAGAAAAACGACGACCCATCAGTGCTTAGAACAGAACACGACGCGGGTTAAGACTCAAAATCCCAAAACCAGCGGAATGTTCATCGGACGTTCACCTGGGGTGGGAATGTAAGCGACGGGGGGGAAGACATGAACGAGGAAGACGCGGGCGTGATGGGGAGCGACGTGGTGATCGAGGGCCCACTTGACGACGTCCATGTCGTCTTTCCCGACGGCCACATACACATCGTTGCTGCCGCCCACGTCCACGCTCCTGCTGTCCTCCCCGATCTCCACTATTTCCGGGGACACCATTGTTGTCGCGGCGGTGCAGTACTGCACCGTCTCGCCCTGCGAGTGATCACCATCTTCCACCTCCATCCCCTCTCCCTCCCTCCCTGTCTCTTTCTCTCTCTTAATGGACACTAAAGGAAAGGGGTAAAGACCCTCTCTCTCTCTCTCTCCGTCTTTTCTCTCTCAATGGACACTAAAGGAAAGGGGTAACGAAGAAGAAGAAGGGGGTTGAAAATAATGAAATGAGACGGGCGTGGACAACAATTAAAGAGGGTAGACTTTAGCGGGTTGGCGTCATACAAGGCAAGAGTCGTTGCTCTCAATGCGCACGAAAGGGGAGAGAGAGAGAGAGAGAGAGGGGAGGATGGTCAGAATCTCTTTTTGTCTTGGTTTTTGCAGGCTTTTGGTTGGTGCTGAATGGTAAAAACGAAAATGCGTAGACCCTTTCAGCTGGTGACTAGAATAGGCGTGGCCACAGTCCAAATAATTTTTTATTTGATCTTTTGTCTTCTCTTTAATATTTTTTTTCTTTGTCCAAAGTCTCTTCTACTAATTGAAAATTTTATATAGTTTGGTCTTGCTTCTTTGGTTTTTTTTTTTTTTCTGTCAGGCCAAGTGCTATCGTTCCTTTAGAAGCTTGACTTCTTATTTTTCCCCTTCTTTTAGTGCTTCTTTGATTTTTTCTGATCACCAAAATGCCTACCTAATAATTTGTCTTGTAAGTTTCTATTAGATTTGTTCGCCTGGGATAAGTTCAGAAAACCCACTAGACAATAGCGAATCAGACCTATAAAGAAAGAAAAAAAAAACATATGTGTTGCGCATGGTCAAACGAATTATTCAAAATGCAGGAACGACCGGCCTCTCATATTGGATGATATGAAATGCACAAGGACATGTGGAGTTTGATCCTACACTTGTTCGATCCCGAACTATTGATCAAGAAAAGTCGGATAATGTCTATTGAAAAGATACGATATTGACTGGCGCTATAGTTAGGCACATGCACGTGTATTTTCTGTACTGATGGGAATAAAGATGGCACCTCATACTCCACCCTACCTCAATGAACGATGTTGAGTTGCTTGCACTCCTACGTTTCCCCATCCTCATCAAAAAAACCATTTTTATGCGAAGGACTCCCAAAGTCAAAAAGGCAACACATTAATTGGATGGGCGGCCAATACCAGAACAGAGAAAAGGGGTTCGGTCCAATTTGTGAAAATCAGAAAGCATCCTTTGACTTTCTCAATGAAAATCAAAAAATTGTTACCCCCACGTACAAGTGTCACGGGTCGATAATTTTCTTGACCGCGGATTAACCCGTGCGACGCTTGGCAAATGGAATTCACTAGGCCAGCCTTCTTTCTATAGTTGTTCTAATGAACAATATGGCAAATAGTTCTTTTCATACGAGATCATACCATGTCTAGTTTGGCTCGGGCGTCTAGCTCATCGAGCGAGACAGTAACTCTCTTTAGGCTCAACAACTGATTTCAGCTTACTATGGCCTCATCAGGAGAACAACATCAATTTATAACTAATTTGTGCACAGGAGACTAACCTCGCCTTTAGGGCTCCTAAGCAATTTATCTTTCTATCCTAAAACTCTCAGCACCAACCTTCCTGACACCACTCCCACGGACTAGTTGTGTTCATCATCTCTGCGCTCTCGCTCTTCACTCGATAACCCCAAACTTCACTCCCAATGGTTCACAAGTACGGGAGAATCACGGACCGTGTCACAAGGTTGTAGGAAAAAGGCATAATGAAATAAATGAGGAATTCATCAAAAAATTAAAATACCTGCTTTAACCTTTCACAAAAGTTGCATGTCTAACTCGATGGATGGAATCCTAATGGAATTACTCTTTTGGAATTGTTGAGATTTCGCTGTTTGCCCCTCAACTTTCTGAAATCGGTGGCAATTTGCCCTTTGCCGTTGACTCCGACCAATTTTTTGTCACTTTCTCACCATGAGACCACATGTAGTTAGTTGTGGAAGGTAAATTGGTCATATAAGATGTATATATACATGAAAAAATATAAAAGGACTACTCAAGAATATATTTTAGACCTATATATCCATATGCATTTGATGTTGACTCCGGTCATACTCTAACCAAAACTTTAGTCACATGCTCTCACATGCATTATATTTCTAAAAGCCTCTTCTATGCTTTTATATGTATATTCTTATATGATGAATTTATCTTGTGTGGTAGGAGCTCCAAGCAAAATTTACCTTGAGTGAATGCCAGGGAACACATTACAACTGACTTCCCAAGTCTAGGGGGGTAAATTGCAAAAATCGAAACTTCAGGGGGCGATGTGCAACGACACTAAAACCCTGGGGGCGTTAGGCAATTTGCCCTAACTACTCGGTTGCAACCTTACCTTGTAAAATTCCGGCCCGAAGTGATTGCATGGCCATAGAATGTCTGGGACTTTTTGTGCAGGGGATAGAGGACGTGGCTGGACCAATTTAGAATCGGGCCATGTGATGGGCCTTTTTTCCTTTGTCCGTGGTAAACGGTGTCGCCCAATTCGGTTCGGGCCTTTGTTTTTGCTCGTCCCTTTTAGCCCTTGGTTCCATTTGAAGTTGGATGAAACTGGAACGACAAGTGCATGACAAATCATTGGTATGGACTTCTAGTTCTAGCTATGCAACTTATTACATCACCGCCGGAAATTCACCGGTGAAGGACTGTTCTTTCCTCACATGGGTTTGCAGTCATGACTTGGGGCCGCCCGAGGAGCATAGCACGCGTGGGACGGAAGACCGTCGTGTTTAGTGGAGATTAGTTGAGTATTCAGAGTCTTGATGATTCAATTACTTGCAACAAAGGTATGTAAATTGCAATCTCGGTAATTTGTATTCTAGAGTCTGAGGTATATGTCAAAGTTGAAGGATAATGTCTCGAATCCACTGGATGAATTCTGGTGATTTGAATTCAATAGGAGTTGGAGACATTACTTTTTGTGAGTTTCCTGTTTATGGATTCCAATTTCCATCAATCTCAGTTGATTCTGAATGCTTTTCCAGCGGGAATGCACTGAACTCCTTTTTCTTTTTACAAAAACAAAAAAATTAATTCTCTGCTTTCTGCTTTCTGGTCAAAGCTTAACCTTGAGGATTTGGTTCTTAGAACCTACTGGTTGCATCAGTGGGACATGGTCACTCATCCAGTTTGTCTCCCTAAGTGCTAACTCCTAAGAATCCACATGGTTGCATTTTTGTGCCAGAAAAAATGAGTTTTCCTCTGATGAGAGAACAGAGAGTATACTCCAAAGTAAATGGATGCAACTTGATCTAGTGTCATCATCAGGTTCATACCACAAAATCTATTTGTTTTGTTCTCTTCTCTCTCTCTCTTTCTAGAAATCAGTTCTTGCCTTCTGATAAATGAACTGAAGCCCTTTTCTTCTGCTGTGGCCAAACAAATTCTGTTGTCGATGCATGTATCTCGACAAAATGTGAAAGCTTCTCAATATGATCTGGGTATGCAGGAAGCCATCTTGGTAACAGCAGCAAAAGCTAGTACCTTTCAATCCAATCATGTATTCATTTGAAATCTGTGTGCATACCTAATTTCTTGGGTTCCCACAATCCCAATCCAAAGAGGAGTTAAAAATCACGAGGAGAAATAAGAAAGATATGGGGAGGAGTAGTGGATGGCGGACCATTTAGTCCACTAAATAAGCATTGGACCACACCAAGACAGAGAGCAAGAGGCGTGAGCAATGTCACTGGACTGATCTCTCAATAGACAGGAATTGACGCAGATCCGACGCCTGTATCTAGGAAAACAGGAAACCTTTCTCCATCATCATCCTCCACCACAGTCGATCTCACGAGAGAACTGTCCCGCCTACTTTTTCTCCTCATTGGATCGATTTGGAACATGATGAAGGGTGAGAATATTAAGACGCAAGCGTTACCGTATAATACATATCTCAGAACTTTAGGATCACGGCACATTCTTCCAACTATGTCCGGAAGTGATAGGTCACTCTCGGGTCGTGGTGGGGCTAAGCCACAAATCATTATACCTGTATCATCCCGTGGAGGATGTCTCTATTTAGATTTTCGCTATATAAAGAGAGCCACGCACCATGCCTCGAGCGAACAGAGTAAGCCACTCAGAAGATGGGCATGATGGTGAGAGCAACAGTTCTCGCTCTCCTAAAGGCATCGATGATCTTGTTGTTCGCCGGTTGGGTCGCCCTCTGGATCCTCAAGCCCACGGAAATGTGGACGAAGAAATGGAAGGGAGCCGAAGAAAGTGCCGGCGGCACAGTTTTTGGCTATTACGGTATTACCCTACTGGCTTTTCAATCTAACCTAGAAGCTAGAGTCATAGCTGAAAGCAGCCTCTTCCACTTTACTACTGTAGTTCATAGGTTTCGATTTAAGGCACTTGGTTTGAAAATTGAAGCTGTATCAACCGTTTCTTACCAACAGCAGCACAAACAAAGATCGAGCCATATTGATGACGCATGTGAATCATTGTAGGAAGAGTAATTTTGTTTTCCCTCTATTTTCAGGTCTCAATTTTGCTGTCTACACCTTTCCTATCATTGCTCTTGCCATCATTGGATCCCTGTACCTAAACGATACAGCGAGCGGCGCAATAAGCAGGTGGTAAAAAGCTTAAGTTGGATGGTTAATTAATATCCGTTTACCGTATGGAGTGTCAAGCCTTGCTCTTTTCCTATTGATATTTGGCAGTAGGCAAAGGAAGACTTCGCTATCGTCTCTTTCGTATCCAATCATAGTGAACAGCCTCGTGGGAATCATATCAGTAGTAGAGATCCTGGCCATTCTTGTGTTCGTTATTTTTCTGGCCTGGACTTTCTACTGCCGCATCTCTAATGACTTCGAGAAGCTGACACCAGCTAAATCACTTAAACTTAGCATGTGAGTGTAAGCGATCGCTACTTAAACCAAGCGGTTATGTGCTTAAATATGTGCTAACTAATAATACCTTTATTTCAGATGGCAACTGAAGTACCTCAAAGTAGCAACTCGGTTTGGGCTACTGGCAGAAGCCTGCTTGGCTCTGCTTCTCTTGCCCATTTTGCGGGTCATGCCTGTGCTTCGCTTGCTAGGCATCCAGTTCGAAGCTTCTGTGAGATATCATACGTGGCTCGGCACCGGGATGATACTCTTTGCTACTTTTCACGGTGCAAGCACCTTGTTCATCTGGGGGGTCAGCCATGTAATCCAGGATGAGGTGATCTCAAATTTTCTTTCGACTCAGTTGAAATAACAGCACTATGCGCAACAAAAACAATTGAATTTCAATCACACTCGCTCTTTTCTAATAAGCAGGTGTGGAGATGGCAAAAGACAGGCCGAATATACCTCGCCGGAGAGATCACTCTTGTGTTGGGACTTGTTATTTGGATCACATCTCTTCCTTTTATCAGGAGAAAACAATTCGAAATCTTCTATTACACGCACCATTTGTACACACTGTTCATATTGTTTTACTTGTTTCATGCTGGGGATAGACACTTCTACGCGGTATTTTCTGGAATCTTTTTGTTTGGCCTGGACAAGCTGCTCAGGATCATACAATCAAGACCACACACTTACCTTCTTTCAGCGAAAGTCTTGCCTTGTGAAGCTCTCGAGCTTACCCTGCCAAAAGACCCGAGTAAATCCAACTTTGCTCTTGCTTAGCACTCCGAATGTTTGCACACCATCACAGTTTAAGTTTCTTTAAAGCAGGTTGTTAATTTATTACTACTTGCAGAACTGAAATACTCTCCGACAAGCGTGGTTTTTATGAACGTTCCGAGAATATCCAAACTCCAGTGGCATGCCTTCAGCATAACTTCCAGCTCCAACGTTCAGGAGGACACGATGTCATTGATGATCAAATGCGAAGGATGGTGGACAAATACTCTCTGTCGTATGATAACCGAGGAGCTAAGTTCAGATACTCATCAGACGAAGTGCATACCGGTGGCAATTGAAGGTCCATATGGGCCTTCCACTGTTGATTTCCTCAGGTTGGCTCAAAAGCCTTGGCAGTGATCTTCTCTATGTGCTAACTGCCAGCTACATGCTTACGAATTTCCCAAGTTCTCAAAGCGAAACATACTTTCTGCAGATATGACAGTATGCTCCTGATAGCCGGGGGAAGCGGGATAACGCCGTTTCTGAGCATTTTGCAGGAGATTGTGTCGGCCAAAGGAAGCAGCCGATACAAATTCCCTGAAAATATACAACTCATTCACGCGATAAAGAGATCTCAAGACATGTCTTTGTTGAGCTCGATTTCGCATATACTTCGCAAACAGGCCTTGGGGAAATTGCATCTGAAACTGAAGGTTTACGTGACCCGGGAGGAGCAGCCAGATGCACCCGCAAGAATCCTTCAAGATGTACTATCTCAAGGGCAAATTGTACATTTCGATGCGAAAGCCACAAGTTATGCGATCCACGGGTTCGTTAAGCCGACCGTAACAGCTGCAATACTTGGAATCGCATTGATTCTGTTCTTTGTTCTTCTCATATGTTTCAACCACATTTTCATACCGTCGGAAAAGAAAGCCAGCACCCTCAAGACTAAGGGTGCGGACAGCAAAACCAAAACCCCGTCTTCGGTGGTTGATCTTATTCTCCTTTCTTGTTTCGTCATATCTGTTATAGTCAGCATGACCGTGGCGCTTATGCTGAGATGGAGAAGAATTAAGAAAGCAGTTCCTTTGACGTCTCCCAAAAAAGCGGGTGGTTTCACAGAGCCAAGTTCGGCGGAGCCACACGACCCTCTTCAAGAACATGAAGTTCATTATGGAGGCAGGCCTAATTTCCAAGGTAACCTTTTCAGATTCATGCACTGGTATCTCCTTGCTTCTTGATGACGGACCTATTTCCATTTGATTAAGGACCTTAAAACTCGGAACGACTGTGTGCCTTAACCTCGGAATCATTAACTTCGACAGATATCTTTGCCAAGTATCCAAACGAAGCCGGAGGATCCGATATCGGAGTCCTGGTGTGCGGTCCCGAATTGATGAAAGAGTCGGTAGCCAAGTCATTGCAGCAGACCAGTCAAGGCAGCAGCGCTAAAGGGAGATCCAAATTCACTTTCCATTCCCTCAACTTCACACTCTAATCAAAAGCTTGAAAAAATTGAGACCTGCAGTTCGTAAGAACATTGTAATGTAAGTGTAGGGTTTAGCTTAGTGTTCCAGCTTGTACAGATGTGTTGATTATCATCTTAACTTGTATGAGTGCATAAAGAGAAGAACCAACTTCTCAAGTTCATTTCCATCTATCGGCCTCTCGAGCTTTAACTTCGACAACACAAGCTGACCGGCATCCCTGTTACACTAACCAAGAACCAATCGACTCCGGCTTGCTCTGCACTTCGCAGCCTCATCGGGAATCCCCGGTCAGGATCAGATCTCGTCTCGTGACTAAACACATCTCTTGTCAGACGGGTTTGATTAATGTTGGTCATAAAAAAATTGTCGAGAATCCTATCATCTCATCTTGTCGCCCAGAAAGTGGGAGCCGAGGGAGGATCCACCAGGACCAGAAATGCCTCGGGAGCGGCCGGGGACCACGCAGTTCTCATTCCAATTGAATCCACTAGCGTGAACCACCGAGAAGTCGAATCGGAATATCAAGGGATTCACGTCATGTCGATCCGATAAATGACAGGCGCCATTCCCGTCCTCTTCGTCATCCTTAACCTGGGCCATACGTGAGGAATCTGCCCATTCATCCTCCGTTTCTCGGGTAAAAGGAAAGAGACGTCAGATTTGAGTTCTGCAGCAAGCCAGTGGCCCCCGATGTCCGGATGAGGCTCGTCCGTCCTATGCATTTAGGCACTAGCCTCGATGCACACCCAACCAAGGAAGTAGAATCTCAGGTACGGTCCAACTGACGCCCCGGACAGGCCTCCACGTGTCCCCCATACCTCGTTCATTCGTCCACGTACGCGCCCCGAAAATGTCGACCAGTCCTCCCATTCGATCGCCCGAAGTCGGACGTTTCGGCGAAGCGTGTGGGCTTTCGAGGCTTCTTCGTCGACGATATATTTCTTTTTATTTTTCCAAAAGGAAGACTAAGACCTCCCAAATCAAACCTGAAAAAGTAAACAGTCTTCCGCAAAAGGTCGGCCGTCGCTCCTACGACAAAGCGAGCCGTCAATTCTCTTTGACGAAGCGCTTTTCGCAGCTCCGTGGGAAACTACAACGTCGACTAAGTCGCCGAAACCGACTGAACATTACTACGCGATAAAAAAATAATATGTCAAAAAGCACCCCCGTCATGCTGTCGGGCCATCCAGTTACGCGATTCCTACGATTTCACAACACGGGACCTCCATATCAATATCTCGAAAATTATACGTTCGTGTATTTCACATATGTGCAGCGGGGTACGTGTAAACACGACACGACATAAAAGAATTTCCCGTCCGTTTGCTTTTCCAATACGAGAATTTCAAACCCCCAACAGCACGCGATTACTTTTCCAGAAATTTCATTCTCACTCGACGCATGTGTTTCCTTTTGAGGAGGGGACCCATGATTCCTTCCGCCATTGCGGGCGCACCTAAAATCCCGCAACTACGTCTTAGGTAATGGTTGTTCGCCAATCTAGAATATGCCTTATATATGTTTAACTTTTCTTTTCTTTTTTTTACGGATTTCGCCATGATCGAGACATGAAATTTCCGCGCCAAGAATCGGGAACCTCCTCAAAGAATGCGAACTCCATTGACGAACTTGTTTAGCGGGACTTCGGGACCTATATATTTTTATGTTTTTTTTGCATACCTTCTGTGTTTTAATGTGATAATAAGAAATTACGGAGAGAGAAAAAGAAAAAAACACGTCACCAAGCTTTTTTTTTTTTAAATAATTCCGAAAATGTACGTATGATATATATATTTAATTTATATGTATATATTATCGGGCAAAGGAGTCGGCCGCCACTGAACCGATGCCTCGGCTTCGGCTTCAAGGGTTCTAGTGCCACTTGGCCACGTCAGTGTGGGGGCCGGGTGTGGGGCCCGCCCACTGGCCTCCCATTCCTAACATTCGACCAAAACCTCCGAATATCCGAATATCGCCAAAAACAAAAACGTAAAAAGCCCGTTCCGTTTCTTCGGTTGAACCCGCGTGGAGTCCCACCCGACTCCGAACCTATCCCCCGAAGCAAAAGAAAATTACCAATCCCAACCCCAACGCGCAACTCCCCGACTATAAATACCCCCGTCGACTCGTCCCTCTGGTTTGAAGCCCTAAGCCAGCTCCCTCCCTCCCTCCCTCCCTCCCCGGACTCCTCGAGTTCGAATCTCCGCCGCCCTCCGCGATCCGATTCCAAATCGTCGTCTTCCTCCTCCACCACCTTGAATTTACACTGCTGCAAAAAGATGGTGACAGAACCTTCGGATTCGAGCAAGACGTCGAGCACTCTGAAGTTCCTCTGCAGCTACGGCGGCAAGATCGCGCTCCGCAAGTCCGACGGCGAGCTCCGCTACGTCGGCGGCTTCACCCGGATCCTCTCCGTCGACCGCTCCACATCCTACGCAGGTTGGTTCGTTCGCCTCGCTTCCCGTTCGTCTGTCGTGGAGAGACTCCGGTCGGTTTTTTTTTTATTCATGGAGGAATTGGTGTTGACGTGTTGGTTGCTGTTCTGGTTGCAGAGCTGATGGTGAAGCTGATGGAGTTCTGCGGGTTCTCCGTCGCGCTGAGGTGCGCGCTGCCGGACGGCGACCTGGAGACTCTGATCTCCGTGAAGTCCGACGAGGACCTGGCCAACTTGATCGCGGAGTACGACGGGGCTTCCCTCGCCTCGCCTTCGCCCAAGAAGATCAGAGCCGTCCTGTCCCCGCCGGAGTCGCTCAAGGTCGTGTCCCCGCCCGCGTCATTCACGTCCAGCTTCGACCACTCCGCCCGCAGCTCCCCGACGCACGCGGCCGCCGCCGGTGGCCGCTGGCGCACCGGGAGCCGGTCCCCGCCGCTCCGTCATCGTCCCCAGGTCAGGGCGGGGGAGCTGCGAAGCTACCCCTGCTACCTCGAGCCGAGGAAGGTCTGGGCGGGCGGCCATTGCTGCAAGTACTGCCACTGAAACGGGAACGGGAACGGAAAGACCGAGAAGAATCTATGCAAGGCCCAAAAAAAGGGCAAAAAAAAAAAAAAAAAAAACAGAAAAACGACGACGATAAAATTAGAGAGGATTGCACCGTTTTTACAAAAATTTACAATCGGGAATGATAAGAGTGTGATTTGATGAGTCTGTACAGTATTCGTTCCCAAAGAATTTTATTTTCTTTGGCTCACCCCCCCAATTTTCTCACGCGCCATGGATGAAAAAAACACCCCCAAGTTCTCTGCATACGCAGACCAAATTCTCTGTGTCCAGCCACTTCGAGCGTTGCGTTGCGTGACGCGTGAATCCTTCCTTGATTTGGCAGTTCATGCGTACTTATTCCCGTCATTAATTTCGTGATTGCGATTTTTATTTACTTCGATTTGACTGCGTGTCATTGGTAGCTTGCTTGCTTGTTTATTTTTTTCCTTTTTAAGTGATTTCTGTATCGTAATTGATTCGCTTGCTTGTTTATTTTGTCCAATTTTGGGTGATTCTTCTGAATCGTAATTGATTTGGGTTGCCCTGTTTTTGATGTTTGTGTTGCAGGCCCTTGAAGGAAGAGAAGAATAATGCTGGGACACCCGAGGAGGGAAACGAAGAAGGTGGTGGGGGCCGGCGGTGGCACTTGTCCCGAAATTTCTGGGGCCGGGCAGGGAAGGTTGCTTTCTTTATCGTTCGAAAGGACCGTGGTGGGGGACGACGCGTGGTCAAAACGGCAACAAAAAAAAATTAAATCAATCAATCAATTTGATTAAGCCAAGAATGGAATATGCCTTAATGGGACTCGAATTTGGCCCTAAATAATGCAATGATTTGACGCCACCGCGGGCCAGGCGGAAGGAAAGAGTCGTGAAGGCAGCGGAGCTGCGATGCGGGGGAGGTCTTAATCGCATACCTAAAGCAAAAAGAAACGTTTAATGGGGGGATTATAATTGATCGTGAGCTGGTGGGGGGGACACGACAGTTGGCAAGTGGACCATTGCCTTGGCGCGGTCTCCTTGATTAAGGTTTGGGGAAAAGGTCTTTGAGTATTTTATAATTGACACCCGTTCGGCGTGGAGGGAACCTGCAGGTTGGAATTTCAACGGCGCTAGCTTCGAACCAACTTTTAAGCGGAGGTTGCTAGGAAATTTACATATTTTTTTTTTTATATTTCGAACCCGAAACTCGATTTGAGATTAAGTTTGAATAATGGACTTGGCCGAGACAAGGAAGAAATGGGTTCTTAAAGATCGCACGAAAGATGGACTGGTAGAAGTGTCCAAAAATTCTGACTTGGTAATCACTCGACCGTTATACAAAGAAAAGCATAAAATATAACGAGATATTTATCAATGGTTATTGAATTTGAATGTTTACTCTACCAAACGGAATACAAGGAAACACGGGCATCTTGGTTTGAACTGTTTAAGACTTTTGTTGTGCCTAAAAGGACCGACACTTTAAGAAGTCGTGTATATTTAACACACTCAGAACGTTTTGATACGTTTCGACAATCTTTAGGAAACCTGATCAACTCTTTTGACACGCATCCAAATTTTGACATGCGATCTTGACACGCACATAGTCAATTTTAAAAAAATTTCAATACTTGAAAAGTCAAAATATAAATAATATCGACACGTGATTAACTATTTCCAACACTCCTAGGACAGAGGAGTTTGAATCTCATGGGATCTTATGCGATATTGGGGTGGTGGGTCCAAATTTAAATACTGTCGACTCAGTATGGGGTTCATTAAAAAAATAATATGAAAAAATAATAAAAATAACAAAATAAAGAGGAAAGAAGAAAATTCTCACTTTCAAGTTCTTCATTTATAAGTTTTGACCTACTCACGTAGTAACGATGAAATGCCCCTCTTTTGGTTGGCGTTGCTCTACCACCCTGCAGACTTAAAGTTGTGATTGTTTTTTTGCTTATTTCCGCCTCTCGCAAGCATGGTCTATGAGTTATTTCTTTTAATTTATGTCATTGGATTGTGAGTTATTGCTCACATTTCCTATGGCGAATTTAGTTATTTCATTTTCTTTTGGAGAGTTCTTGTCCTAGATTTTCATTTTTCTTGAACCTTATTTTGCAAAGGAGCTCCAAGCCAATTTATATCATGAACTCCAAAATCTGTATAGCACTATAAGAAATCTCACTAATATTCGACAAGTGTAAGAAAATAGGACATGTTCTTCAAATTTACACTTTTGTGTTTGCAATTTTTTTGAATTTCTTATTCAATCCCTCTCAAATTAAAGCAATGAATGATATTAATAAATATTGAATTAATATTTTTAATATAAATTAATTATATGCTCTTATTATTATTATTTATTTAAAATATATAATTAATATATAACGTGTCGAAACGCTTGGATTTTTTATTTATTTATAAAATGACGTTATGTGAACTGTTGTGTCGTATGTCGCATATTCGTGTTGGTGCTATATAGATGTCTGTTAAGCCAAAAATAATAAAGAAATGACAACTCACATACATGATTGTACTATTAACGTGGGACGTAAAACCGTTTTTGTCCTGCTAACTCACGTGCAAAACTTGTAAATGGTATCGCAACCGAAGCGTGAAAAGTACTAGCGAGCGAATATGAACTTAGGAATTCTGCTTAGGAACACATTCATGAGCAGGAATGGTCTAACTTGGACTTCCGTCCAAAATGGTTTGTCGAGAAACCTTCCTGCAATTTTAAGAAAAGGAATATTCTAACTAGAACTTCGGTCCACATTGCTTTTATGTAGAAAAATAGGTGTTGCGGTGGCGATATAATTTGACTAAATGCCATCTCGTGTAGGCACGACTCTATTGATAAGACATAAAGTCAGGAGGCTGTAGGTAAAGGAGCGCCAGCCGCAGATACAGGGTCTCCAGAAAAATGATCAGACTTCCATCTCTGTGTTCACGTTCTTCATAAGATGAATCCTGTAAAGAAGTAATTGTTTGCACGATCTTTGTGCTAAGATTGCAAGAAACAGACGTATGCTTGTTCAACAGTAGAAAGGCATACCACCATCCACGGCAACCGATATATCATCCTCATTGCCATGAGTTTATCTATGCAACTGAATAGTCTGAACCAGTGAATAACCAAAATTCAACTGTATGATGCTACCGAGTGCGATATAAGGTAATTCCACCCCAGTCTCACGCAACAAGAATAACCAAGTTCGCATTCATACAAGAGGGGATCCAAACCATCAATCATCCGGATGAAAGAATATGCAGCAGCTATATGTGGAATTGTAAGTCTATCGGTGAGGACTGGCAATTTGAACTTGCAAGACGAGAGCAGCACATGGTTCATCCATTCAATCACGAGGAGTGATTGAGTCATCTGACTAGTTACAAATCAAGCTGGTTGCTATGTAAGCTTTCACTTTGCGAACCAACAAGAGAATATATAGACTTCACCTACTTCCAGAACTAATAGTAGAATGACATGGACATTAGAAAAGGCATAGGTTTCTCCATCGAGCTAAGAGAAGAAGATACGACTTGGTTTAGCGGGGAGAAGAGAGGAGAAATGACAACAAGAAAAGGCCGATAGATGCCACCACAGCTAATATTTCTAGTCCCTCCAGTTCAGACAGGAGAAGATGCCAATCTCAACTGATATCCAGGAAGCAACTTCCCACTACCTTTCCTTCAAAAAAACATCGGTCTCTCTTTGGGTGAACAACTTAATTTTACAGAGTAAAAGTATGGACATTGTAAACTCACAGCTGACATTAGTTCTCAAATTCTTTTTGATGTAGTGAGGAAGGGAAACACACACACACACAAAGAAGAAATCTCACACAGTTTCCTGTTCAAATTCGTCACCTTCAGACTCATCAGCATTGTCTGGGTCATCATCATCGGCATCTTCCTCCTCTGCATCTTTATCGATGTCAGCAGCACTTTTCCCGATCACAACAAGGTTGCTATTCAATTTTCTGATTTCATTACACTGTTCACAACATACATACATGTGAAATTACGAGTAAGAAAAAATCCAAGATGTTAATTGTGTGTCCTTGTTAAGCAGTCAGCAGCAAGAACTACGAACAAGCATGTTTGGGACTAAAATATTCAATCATGCTGAATTGCCACATCGCATGTCCTTATAGGCCAGCAATGTAACCTTAGTTGCACCGACCCTAATGGCAAGAATTACAAACAAGCATGCATAGCCTAGAGAGGAAATGCAACACCTTTTCAACACCTCCTATTCCTTCACTATGAGAGGGATTCTCGCCTGTGAAGGAGGACAGAACAAAGTGCAGCATCAAGATGGGACTTTACCTAGACCAGGAATGGACCGATTATTCATCTCACAAGCTGTAACTATAAGTTCTTCTTCACTTTTCATCATCTGAACTAGCACCCTCCAATTTGAAAGATTATACATTCCACAAAATACTTCTCTCAACTCTATTTTTCCCCGGAAGATGCAGATAGCCTAACACAGCTAAAGAAATCATTAAGCATTCTTAAAGTTTTTTAAACTATTAATCCTTCCATACTCAACATTCAATTTGGCAAATAAGCAACATAATAATTAAAAGCAGCTGCCAGAAAACCATCAGAAATTTGTCACTTAACAATCAAACAAGGAAGTTCCTACAACAAAGAAGCTAACAAGACCATATTCATGTCCCTCCTCACATAATGCAGATACTTATATCTGAGTATTCCCACCAAGCATACGGTTCTCTTTAACAATGCCTCTGTTCATAATTTGCATATACCTTTCATCTGTCGAAATATTGTATAAGTACAACTAAGGAATATTGTGAACATTTCAATATTTACACAATCCTACAACTGAGGCACATGAAAGACAGAACCATCCATCCGACATGGCACAGCACAAAGAGATGTGAAAGATTTCATCAAATGGTTCAAACTCTCCCAAATTGCCGTGATCACAATCACTTTCCATATGTCTCCCCATAACCAATTATTATGTCACTAGTTCTGCATCAAGCATTAGTTTTTCCACTCAAGTAGAACGGACTGAAAGCATAATTCTCATTACTAATCCTTGTTGCAGCGACTACTGAGATGCATTTCCGATCCTCGACCACGTGAGAACATGCAGGCAGAAACGATTGAGTAGCAAATTAAATCAGCCCACAGAGCAGCTCGATTCCGGGCACAGCTCAAGCTACTCAGTCACCTAACATAGAAAAATAACGTGCTGCCGATACAAGACCTGAACACTGGTAACATCGCAAACAGAACAACTAGAGCTATGCCCCTGCCTCGAGCTTCTCTTCACTGCCAACAACACTAATTAGCTTCTCAATCGATAACACCAAAACAAAACGGTATTTCCTATCAGAACGACGAGCAAAATCATCTCCGAACCAAATGGGTCTTGCAGAACTCTCGACCACTTTCCCTTTATTAACGAGGCAAGAACGAAAAAAGCGACCCGCATCGAGACATAAGAAAGGGAAAAGAATGGAAAAAAAGAGAGAGGCGTCACCTTGTCTTCGAAATCGGACTCCTCCAGGGCGAGCAGGAGCTCCTCGTTCTGGGGCTGAGGCCACTGCGACGGCAGCAGAAACGACGACGGAATCATCCTCGTCGATTCCGGGAACTGCGTCATGAACCCCGGAAACTGCAACATCGTCCGGACGGGCACGCGCGGAGGAGCGCCTGCCTCCTCGATTGTCCCCCGCGAAGCGAACGCTCGATTGGAAGGACGAAAGAAGACGGAAAAATTCGAATTCTTTTGGCTTCTATTACTGAGAAAAAAGAGAGAAGCGCAACGCGAATCGTGGCGTCGCTCGAGATTACGGGCCGGTACGGAAGAGGAACAGTTCTGATGGGCCGAGCTCCATGTTTCCATTTATTGACGGGCCAAGGCCCAAATTTAGGAGGAAGATATCTGTACGGCACCTTTGCTCATGCTTTGACATTCGGTCTCGGCCTCCAAACTTGGTGCCTAAGCTTTCCTGCGGCTGGTAGCCTGGATAAAAATCGATATGAAATGAAAATTTTCTTATCCTGTATTTAGTTTCTACCTAACATGAGATGAAGTCTGATATAATAAAGATATAGCCCTGATAAAATCTATTTCTCTTGAATAAAAAAATTTTTATATTAAAATAATTAGAATATTAATCAAATGTAAAGTTATTTTTGGATTCTAATATAAGAAAGGAAATTCAAAATAACAAAAAATAAATATTAATTTGCATTTATTTATTCTTATCTTTATTTATATATTTGAATATCCATCTATTCTATAATTTATATAGTCTGCATATACATTAATCTAGTGTCTATATTTATTTCATGTTTTATGCATACTATATTATTTAATAAAAATATTAAGGAATCATGGAATGAAATAACAAAGAAATAAAAAAAAAAAAAGGAAAATAATTAAAAGATAGGTAAATAAAAACGAGGTAGAAGAGCCCTGACTTAAGATAAAGCAAATTCAAACTTGAAAGAGATCTTTTTAAGCGATAATTACACAAATTGACATGAAGTGGTTTAGTTTAATTTTCCTTTTCATCTAAGAGATAATTACATAGATCGTCATTGAATTTGGACAAAATATTCAATGTGATCCTTAAAATTTTGATTTTTTCAATATAACATTTGAATTTTTGTAACTATTCAATCAAGTTATTAAACGACTATATAAGAATATTAAATATTTTTTTTATTAATTCAAGTTCGGAGACAAATGTTAAGTATTTTCATATAATTTGGAGATTAAATAAATATGTATGAAAATTTTAAAAATCATTAATAATTAAAAATTCAAAATTATATTAAATAAATTAAAATCAGATGCACCAAGTTTTCCTTCCTTTTTTAAAGTGCGTGGAGATGTAGGCCACTTGTCCTTTCCCAGAACTCCTCCAATCCCACGCGGAAAGAAAGAAGCGCGGGAGGACACGTGACGTGTCGCCCGTCCATCTCCATCTCCATCTGGGAAAATCGCGACCGTCCTGATCCATCCTCATCCGACGGCCCGGCTCCTTGAGGAGCAAGTCAGTCGGTCCTCTCTCCGCCGTCCGATGTTTCCCCCCACCCACGCCCGTGCGCTTCTCGCTCCCAGCAACGGCGATCCCGCGACTCCCCCCCCCCGCGCGACGTGGCGTAACCGGTGCCGCAGGATCCTCCACGGCCCCCGTGGGCCCCGCTCCCGCAGCAAATTTTTCCTTTTAAAAAATTCCCCCCTCATCCATTTTTTTTTTTTCAAATCCCCGTTTATTTCTTAGCGAAGAAGATAGACGCCCGAACGCCAACAAGAAAAAGAAGAAGAAAAGGAAGTCAAAATGGCCATCTTTTCCCCCAAGCAAAGCCAGATAAAGAAAAAGAAAAAAAAAGAAAACAATAACGGGGCGAGAATATTATATAATGCACGCTGATTGTGCGTAATGGAAAGGCAGCATCGTCCTACTTTTAGAGAGAGAGAGAGAGAGAGAGAGAGAGAGTGAGAGAGTAGGGGGGAGAGGGAGAGGGAGAGGGAGAAGCGGATTACTGGTACGCTTGGGAGTGCGGTTGTGCACCGATCGGAGCTGAACGATCTCCCCTGATTCCCGATCGCCGCCGATTTCGCCGGTGTTTTTTTTTTTTCTTTTGTGGGTTTTCTGGGAAGATTTCGAGGAGGGTTTCTTCGTTCTTCTCGGTTTGTCGGCTGTTTTTTTTTTTTTCTGTGCTTGCTCTTGCGGATCACTGGGACGCTCGAGTTCGCCTCGCAACTGTGAATTATGGGGTCTACTCTCGTGATCAAGGTCCGTCGAATTCCCCCTTCTCTCGCTTGTAATGATTGACTGTTTGCTCCCGTTTGCTCTCGATTTCTTCCTGTTTGGTCGATGTGACGACGGAAGTTGCTGCTTTCTGTGGCTCTGCGTGGGTCGCTTTGTGAAATTTCCTTTTTTTGTTTCTTTTTTTGTTGGGTTTCTGGGGAAGATTTCGTCGGGTTCGAGGAGGGTTTCTTTTTCTCCTCGGTTTGTCGGCTGGTTTTTTTTTTTTTTTTTTTTGGGCTTGCCTTTGCGGATCACTGGGACGCTCGAGTTCGCCTCGCGACTGTGAATTATGGAGTCTACTCTCGTGATCAAGGTCCATCGAATTCTCCCCCTCGCTCGCTTGTGTTGATCGACTGCATGCTGCTCTCGGTTTCTTCCTGTTTTGGTCGATGTGACGATGGAAAGTCGCCGCTTTCCGCCGCTCCTCGCGGGTCGCTTTGCGAAATTTCCTGTTTTTATGGTGGGGTCGGGGCGGGGGATGATGATTTGGGCTCGCCCTGTGGGTAGCTGAGCGGAGGGTTTCGAAAGGCTGAAACTTTCGCTTGGTTCGCGGCTAGAGCTCTTGATCGTCACGCAGAACTGTAGTTTTTGACTGACTGGGTGGTGTTGGACGGGCTTTTTTAATCGATCCGAATTGGGAAGAGGAAACCCTCCTTTTTTCGTGTACTGTGCGCTTTGGGGCTCGCGTGACTTTCGTAATCTGTCTGCATGTTGCTTTGCGGATTGGGTTTTGTGCCGTGCTCAGTTCCGATTTCCGGCGTCACTGCCGTGGTTTCCGAGCTACAAGATGCTTGATCGTCTTTGATCGGTAGAAATTGGGCCAAGGCAGAGACTTTCGGCTTTTCCGAGGAACCCAGCTTCTATCTTTTCTCTCTCTGTCATGATTCGGTGCTACATGTTCTCATGCTCGTGCTAAGTCATTCAGGAACTTGGGTTCTTACACTGGAGCTGTTGGTTATAGCGTGGAAGACTTATTTGCGTTGTTCATGTGTGCCTTAGAACCTAGCAGTAATCATGTGGCTATATTTTCTTTTTGCCATCATGCATTTTTTAATTTTAGGAGTAGTCAAGTTAATTTGAACATGGGCTTCTTAAGAGAAGGTTGCTTTTTTTTTTATGGTGCCTGGTATGATTTTCAAGGAGGCATGTCTCATTTAACTGTGGTACACGGTTGTAGGTCAATTATGAAAATTCTCTGAGGCGCTTCAATGCACGCGTGGATGAAAATGAGAACTTGGATCTCGACATGGTTGGCCTGAAGGCCAAGATCCTCAGTCTGTTCAGTTTCCCTCCCGATGCTGATCTGACTCTGACCTATGTTGACGAGGATGGTGATGTAGTGACTCTCGTCGAAGATAATGATCTGCGCGATGTAATGAGGCAACACCTGAAATTCCTTAGGATTAATGTATCTGTGAATGGTGAGAAAAGTGGCAGATCATATGCTAGGTCGAGTGGAAGTTCTACCCCACTAAGATCCCCTCTGGGCCAGCAACCGTTGCCTGACATCAATGCCATTGTTGCTGAAGCTCTAAAAACTGTGCCAGACCCAATTCGTGAAGCAGTTTCGAAACTATCGCTGGAGCTGGCTTCTAGAGCTGCCTCCTCTAGTCTGACAATTTCAGACTTCATTGACAGTTTTACGAAGTTGGGTCAATCTTATCTGAATACAGGCTTTCAGCCTCAGGTTGGTGGCAACGCGGGTGGTGTTAATGGTGCCTCTGCAACCACATCAATGGCAGCTGATACTGATGTTGTGAAGGAGGAAAGCATGCGTGATGTGATGCCAAACTCTAATTTTGGACACTCATCATCCAAGGATTCCAAGGATGTGGATGATGGAGGTGTTAATGAAGGCAGGGTTGTGTCTGCTGCTCCAGCACATGTACCTGTCGATCTTAATGCCGATCTCTCTGGGGAGTCGAACATTTCAGGTGGAGAGATGAAGGTCGAAGGCCATAAAATTTTAGTTGGAAAGACAAAAGATGAATTACCGCTGAAGGAAATCGAGAGACTGGATGATCAAATCAAGAATCAGATTATCTACCCATTCTTTGGGAAAACAAAGGTGGAAGACCATCAAATTTTAGTTGGAAAGACAGAAGATGAAGTGTGGAAGGGCTTGCAGAGAGTGAAGGATAAAATCAAGGATCAGGTTAGTGGCCTATCCGTTGGGAAAACAAAGGTGGTATGGGAGAGGGAGAACAGTTCAAAGGATCAGGTTAGCTGCCTATCCGATGGGAAAACAAAGGTGGCATGGGAGAACAGTTCAGGTCGGAAGACGCCTGCACAACTTTTGAAGGCAATTGAAAAAATGAATAACCATATCAAAGATCAAGCGAGCCCCAATCTCCTGCCGTTGGAGCATCCACAAGCATGGCGCAGAATCCAGGATTTCCTAATCTCATCCCTGGGTTTACAGTCAGCTCCTATCAACCACTAATGCCTTTTGTAAGTTTAAATGGTGTGCCTGTTACACCACATGTAAATACAAAGGTGGAAGTCCAGAACGTCTCGGGTGGGAAGACACAGGCTGAAGTTCAGACGGAACTTCAGAAAAATGTCGATTCCATTAGCAGTGTTGACCAGGGAGCATCCCCAGCTGTGGCAAACACTACAGCAATGCCAAAGCCTGCTGCTGTTGGTCATTCATTTGTTGACCCGTTTAGTGGATTGCCTCTTGCTGATAAGTGGGCTCTTGCCCATGGTGCTTTCCGACATCCACAACCATTTAAGAGAAGCTCCAACTATGCTGATGCCATGGGCGGTATATTCCACAAGGGCATTCGCTGTGACGGCTGTGGTGTTCATCCAATTACTGGACCTCGGTTCAAATCAAAAGTGTAAGCTGGCTCTTATTTTTGCTCTGTAACTGTAGAAATGGGATTTTTCAATTGATGGTTATTCGGTCTTTTTTTAGGAAGGAAGATTATGACCTTTGCAGCATCTGCTTCTCTGAAATGGGTAATGTTGCTGACTATATCCGGATAGACCGGCCAGCCATGTATGGATCCTATAGACTACCAAGGCCTTTCAAAGGATTTTATGATCTGGTATGTATTTCTAGGAGTTCTTTCTGCTACTCTTCTCAACAACTATATGACGTGAAACAGATTTAACTAACATTGACTATTTGGATGCAGCATCATTGGGAGGCGGCTCCTTCAACATTCCCCCATCCGGTGAGAGGCTGCGGAGGAAAGTCTGGTAAGCCTAAGCTGGATAGTCGCTTCGTCTCGGATGTCACTGTGATGGATGGCACTGTGATGGCACCATCGACGCCCTTCACTAAGATATGGCGTATGCGCAATAGTGGAAATTTTGTTTGGCATCAGGGAACACAACTGTTCCGGATTGGAGGAGACAATTTCAGTGACACTAATGCAGTGGAAATTGAGGTAGGCATGTTTCCTTTATTGTAGGGATTTGAAAATTTCTAACTTGTGTTTTTGCACGATCTGTTAAAGCGTTAAGCCATGTACCTCGATAGTGCTACATGGCGAACTTTTCATATCTCTCTTGTTTTTGTGCCCCAAAAAAAAAAAAAAATTGCCAGGTCCCTGCTCAAGGTGTGCCAGTAGATGGGGAGCTTGACATTGCTGTTGATTTTAAGGCACCAGTTGCAGCTGGTCGGTACATTTCCTACTGGAGGATGGCATCTTCTTCAGGACATAAGTTTGGCCAGCGTGTTTGGGTTCTGATTCAGGTAAAGCAGCTTCCTGTTGCGTTTTCTTCTTTGCTATGAGTTTTCCTGGTCATACTTAATTCATTTTATTTCTTTGTGCAGGTTGATGATTCCCAGAAGGATGCATTCTGTGATAGCCTCCAGGGTTTGAACCTGAATTTGCCTGCAGAAAGTGATGAGTCTAAACTCTCTGGAATCTTAGACATGAATGTCCCACCTGCTGTAGTTTCTGACTTCTTTGGAAATGACAACTCCAACACGGTCACTGAACCAGTTCAGCCGATGGTTGAGCAGGAGCTCAATTTTCCCATAAATGACAATTTGCTGGTTGGCCAACGTGTATCAGCCTCTGCTCCTCCCGAGGACTCTGGGCCCGTTTCGTACCCTGTAGTGGAAGTCGAGCCACCTGAAGCAGTTCCTGCCGCAACTGCTGCAGCGGTGCCTCCTCCTGTCATTGCTTCTTCATCTGCACCGTCTCAAGCCATCGGCAGCGACACAGAGGTGGTGGAACAGTCACTCCTGAAGGAGCTGGAGGAGATGGGCTTTAAGCAGGTGGACTTGAACAAGGAGGTACTGAGGATGAACGCCTACAACTTGGAGTTGTCAGTGGATGATCTCTGCGATGTTGCTGAATGGGATCCTATACTTGGAGAGTTGCAGGAGATGGTACGCGGAACGAACTCTTATTTTACTCGTTCGGTCCCTTACATACCTTAATTTTCATTCAAGTTCAGGTAGTCGGTTTGTCCGTCTGACGTATGAAAATGCAGGGCTTCTGTGACAAGGAGATGAACAAGAAGCTGCTGAAGAAGAACAATGGGAGCATCAAGCGCGTGGTCATGGATCTTCTTACTGGGGAGAAGGCTTGATAAGTTAGTGGTCTGACCTGGATAGTGTCATCATTCCCATATGTTATTAAATAAATAAAGGTGATGATGAATCTATGATGTTTGCTTCCAGGATGTTATCTAGTTTCTAGTCCTTAGTATGTTGGAAATCTGGAGTCTTCATGGTATGATGTATGTATTAACTATGAACCATCTTTAATGTCTATATGGTATGCTATGGTAGTCATGCTTTATTGCTGGTTACTCTGAATTTCTTTCTGATGCTTGGAGTTTTCATTTGGGAAGCGAGGTTCTTGATCCAGTTCGAAAGGGTTCTGATTTCTCAAGTTCTAATATTTGGGGTGGTATCCGATGGAAGAGTTAAGCAAAGATCTAAATATTAGATGAAATCAACCTCTTCTAAATATTAGATAAGAAATCAACCGCTCGCACGATCATATCATGTTCAAGACATCGATGTTTAGCAGAAAGAAAAGATCAATTGAAATCAAAACTTTTTTTTTGATGTTGTTGTAAAGGTACTGTTGAGAAGTTTTATTCACGATTATTTAAATGAATCCATAACAAACGAATCTTTATGGAGAGCATTATCTGCAGAACTAATGCCAAAGTTCTCATACCCTCGGAAAAAGATTTCATCTTCATCTCGTGTCGATTTGCACCACGCCTCGCTGATCATCGCCAACTCAGTCGTCCAACATACCTGTCCTTTCTTTTTCCATCTTATCCATTTCCTGTTTCTTAAAATAAAGAAAGAAACATTACTTTATTTGTACCCAAAATTATCTAAGCTTATTAGTTTCTAATGAGAAGTTCGGCCGACATCCCTATCCTTTCTTTTTCTATCTTTTCCATTTCCTGTTCCTTAAAATAAAGAAAGAAAATTACTTTATTTGTACCCACAATTATCTAAGCTTATTAGTTTCTAATAACAAAGTCGTCCAACATACCTATCCTTTCTTTTTCTATCTTTTCCATTTCCTGTTTCTTAAAACAAAGAAAGAAACATTACTTTATTTGTACCCAAAATTATCTAAGCTTATTAGTTTCTAATAGCAAAATCTGTCATGTAGGACCGCCATTATCATATTAAGAATGTTATTCAGTGTAAATTATGTAAGTCAGAAAATCAAAGCGCACTCAATTATTTTCCGGTAAAAATAAGAATCATAATTTTGGAGTGCCAACTACCAAGTACCAACCTCCCTCCATTTAACGGTCTCCCAGGGCCATCTTTCAAATCTCACCGCCACTTTCTCCCTATTCTAAGCTCTCTTCGCGTCCCCCCGTCACTCCCATCTCCTTCCCCCAACACTCCACTCTCACCATCTTCCGTCTCAGTCTCTCGGTCTTCTCTGATAATCATCGCGAATCAAGACCCCTGCCTGCAAGTCTTGTCTCTCTTGACCAAGTTTGGAGTTGGAATTCTGAACGCTTTTAACCTTCGCCTTATTCTCCTCGACTCCGGTAATGTTTAGATCCCTAGAGATTGCTCATTTTTCTTTTCTGGGTACCAATCGTCAATTCAACGGGTGTCGATGACTGGGGCCAAAAGAATCAAGGCCCGCTTCGTTTTTATCATCTCCACTCGGTCATGAGTACGAGATCATGACGGGGGCCATGCTTTATGTGATCATCCGTTTCCTTTTGTATTATATCTTCAGTCTAGTTCAATAAACTCTAAAATATTGTGTGGACATGGTATTTTACCCTGAATATCTCTTGTTCATATTTTCTTTTTCAGTCCAGCCGTCGTTCAAGAAAATGCCCTTTATGAGAGATTCTTTGGCAATGTCACTTTCTTGAAGCTGATGAGGAAACATCGTGATGCTTTTCTTTTCCTTCATCTGCCCAAGTTGTCATCTCTTTTCCCCTTAAGAAAGCTGTCGCTTGTTGATCTGATTCTTACGGGTAGAATTGAAAGGTTTGTCAAAGCCGGCCACATTTATTTGTTGACGACTTTATCAAGACAGCCTTATTGTATGCTCCTACTGCTGGGCATTGTTGAAGAATATGTATGTTTGTGAAAAATGTAATCAAGATGCATTCTTAGTTTTCTTCTTACGATCCAACAGCAGCAACAATAGCAGGAAGATCATAATCAAAAGTCCTGAGTCCTGCAATTTCACTTGGCGAGTTAAGATCAAGATGCTCTGGGATGTAATCTTCTTTTCACGTCTCATTCTTTATGGATGGCTAATGTTATGTCTTGCATATAGTACCAAAACTTAGTTTTTTAAGGACTTGCTCCCAATAGTGATTTAATTTGTCACAAGCTGCTTGCATTTGCATGTAAATGAATGTCTGGAGTGAACGCTAGTATTGTGATTCTCGAAAAGTTGTTATTTGATCACGTGTTTCATATAGTTGATAGGATCATGTAAGCATTTTTCAAAGTTAATTTGTAAGTTCTACCATAAGTCAAGGTGGCTTAAACTATTTTTCACATGTTGCTTTTCAAGGTGTTTCAATCCCAGAGGCACAGTGAACCAGTGAACCAGTAGAGCGCTAGCAAGGTACCCCGGTACTCGACTCATTCAATGTATACGGCAGCTACATAGGCAGCCAAGAGGTGTGGTTCAGGATTGTAACACTGTTTGGAAGAACTGATAAAGAAGAACTGGAACAACTCGAATTTAAGTCAATCTTGGATTTACTAAGATCAAGTCATGACCGAATGCCTGGTCATGTTGGAGTGGTAATCCGAACTAAAAAGGCTGTTGAAAGGATTTTTCCGGTCACCATGCCCTTCACGCCAGACGACTGACTTTGTTTTTGTGAACTGTTTTTGAAGCTTCAATGGCTACCCATGGGTTAGATTATTCAACACAGTGAGGTCTCTCTTGAGCTTCTTTAAGTGGGCAAAACACATGTATTTTGTTGGAGAATGCTGAAGTAGTTGTGCAAAGGGCTTTTTATTGTCTATTAAGATATGCTTGCTTGTACGAGTTATGGATTCGAGTTGTCTTGGAGTATTTGACTCCTCATTCACCATATTGTAATTTCTCTTTTGAAATAATAGATTTTAACTCGCAATGAGGCTTGGGGAGTGGACGTAGGAACCGAATTTGGGCCGAACCACTATAAACTGATTGAGCATATTCTCTTTTCTTGCTCTTATATTTGATTTACTTGACTTGTTTATATGATTGTGCTTAGGCTTGGGAGTATAATTTGTTATATCTGTTTCATTCAGGATTTGAATTTAAGTGATATTCATATGCTAGTTCCGAAGTTTTCTTCTAAGCCTTTTGTTGTTAATTCTTATATAGACATTGACAAATTTGGGTGAAGACAGATGCGTACTTTTTGAATTGGAAAGCTTATTCTCCTAAGATCCAAAAGTAAAAAAGACTTATGGAACTTTTAGGGTTATCCTTGGAAACGGTTGTTATGATCGACCATAGACAAAATTCTTTCTTCAGTCCCATATTTGTCTATTAGTCACAGCTACTTGCTAAGTTATATGCAAAAATTTCAGGTATCTATCTCTTGTGTTTGAGGGTTTTCGGTGAATCCCATGTTGCCCTGCCTCGCAAATGGACTTTGCACTAGGTGCACTTCTTGTAAGTGCTATGGCTAGACACAACAACGTGCCCGAAGCAGCCGATCTCCCATTAGAAAAGACAGTGTAGGCAGGCAACACTTCTATTTTCTGAATGACCATCCTAGAGGTTGACTCGACCTGATGAAGTGTCAATGTTTGAGACTTGCCTGGGTTAAAAAAGTTGATGGGAGGCCACCTCGATCTATGGTTACTTTGCCTCTCTTGCACTAGTTCTGATTATGATGTGTTAATGGTGAACATGCCTTTTGATTGTACCTTTGTATTTGTGACATTATAAATTTATTCTTTACCGGCCTAGCGAAAAATAAATAAATAAGGATGTTAGACACGAGTCAATATTCTTCAGAATTAAACTCAATTACAAAATAGTATTTTACAAATCCCTGATGTGCCAACAAGTTGTAGGAAGTTAATATCGTTATAATAGAAGTCACCGACACTGAACTATTGACGACTTCGAAAAGGGCAAAAGTCAAAGCGCATCGCTACTTGGAATAAAAAATGAATTCCGACAGGTTCAATTCTTTGCAACCTACCACGCGATTACTGAGAGCCCCCCCCTCGGCTGGAAAGTCCAGATCTTCACATCCCTCTCTCCCTCTCCCTCTCCAGAGTCCAATTCAGCAGAGCGAAGCGCGAGGAATAGGGAATAGGGAATAGGGAATAGGACAAGGGGAAGAGAACATTTGGCGTCAATTCCAGAGACGAGAGGGCGTGGCCGAATTCGCTTAAAGAATTCGACCAGCGATCGCTGCCAAGGCAGAAGCTACAAGGGGAACAGTCCAAGGTGGCCGAGAAATATCGGGAAGCATAGTTTATTTTGATGGTGCAGGACGCGGAAGGAGCTCTTGCGTCAGAGACAGATGGTGGAGATAATCTCCAGCCGGCCCCGTCAATAGATTGCTTTTGTTATATGCACTGAAATCGTTGTCCCTCTAACTGGGTTCTTATAAATGTGGCTGCTTTCTGCTTGCATTTCCGTGTCGGAGCTCTTGTGGAAGGTAAAGCTTCAATTTTTCATTCTTTGTTTAGTTCTACATCTTGTGCTTCGTTTTTTCTTGCATCTTCGATTGATTCCTGTGTTCTTGATTGGTACTTGGCATATCAGTTATCATCGATGCTGGTGTGATTTCTTCTCTCTTTGATTGTGCATATCTTGATTGATATGTTATCTTAGATAGTCATCTAATTAAACCTTTAAATAGTCTGATTTACTCTCCATTACTGTATAAATATACAGAAAATACTCCAATTCACTTTTCTGCATTATTCTTAAAGTTTTTCTGAATATACGGTGATCATTCGATTCATATTCTGAATTACTTCCTTTATGTTCTTTAATTTGGAAATGGACAGTTCCTTCACCTATCGTAGCAACCTTAAACATTACGCTACCTTCAGTAGTTAAACTCGTGGCTTTCTTGCAGGTCCCGTCATTTGCTATTGCTAGATGATTCGGTTTGACCCAGAGACTAATATGGATGAACAGAGTGATGGCCCTGCTCCTAAGTGGAGTAAGGGCTCTCCAATTTCGATCACTTTCATCACCGTGTTTTTAGTATGCTCTCCAATCTTATCTGTCGAGTGTACTGCAATCAGTGTATGGCCAAAACCAAGAGAATTTTCATGGCCAACTCAACAGGCGGCCTTATTGTCTCCTTCTTTCACCATTGAATCTCCCCATCACCAATGCCTCTCAACTTCTGTTAAGCGCTATCTTCATCTCATCCTCTGTGAGAATTTCCATCCTCTCTCCAATCCGCATGCCAACCTGACGAATGGCCCCACTTTGCAAACTCTGGTTGTACTGGTCAATGATCTAGTTGCTCCTCTCAGCCATGGCGTGAATGAATCCTACAGCCTTAGCATCCCCACCTCAGGTGGTAAAGCTAGCCTGTTTGCTGAGACAGTATGGGGTGCTATGAGGGGTCTTGAGACATTTTCCCAGCTTGTGTGGGGTAAGCCCTCAAGGGTGGCTGTTGGAGTGGAGGTGCGGGATTGGCCAATCTTTTCTTATAGAGGGGTATTGCTGGATACCTCGAGAAACTACTATAAAGTTGAAGACATCCTAAGGACCATTGGAGCAATGAGTGCCAACAAGCTCAATGTTTTTCATTGGCACATCACTGACTCGCAATCATTCCCTTTGTTGTTGCCCTCAGAACCCGATCTAGCAGCTAAGGGAGCCTATGGGTCTGACATGCAATACTCGCCAGCTGATGTCAGGCGGATCGTTGAATTTGGCCTGGAACATGGGGTTCGTGTATTGCCAGAATTAGACATGCCTGGTGAGTGGATTTATAGTATTTCTTCATTGACTATTTCTCTTTCTTCTTTTGGCTAAAATTCGCATCCGCTGAACATAAATTAGCGTATTCAGTTCATCTGGTTTTGCCAATTCTCTGTTTTTCAGGTCCTGTCCTATTATTGACTTTCTTGCAAATGAATTCGAGGCTAAAATGAGTTTGAAAATCAATGCACTATCTAGATTCGGCAGTATTTATGTTTTGCAGTAAAAACTATTATTTTGATGTTCAGGGTTCTCTAGGATTGCAAGTTTAAGCATTGTGATGTGCTGATCAATCTGATTGAATATACATGTAGATTCACATTTCGTGCAGTTGTCGATATAATGAATCTAAATTAAAAATTTGACCGATAGGATCTGTATCTTTGACTAAACATTTCTGGATGATGTCTGAATACTGAAGTCATAAACTTATATAATTAGTCACACAGAACCTCGTGACTCGATCATTTCTTGTGTAACCATTTCCACTTTAAGGCTCGAAGGGGGGAAGTAAGGAAAACAATGATGCAGATGTATAGCACAATGAAGGTGTCAGGAGTCAAGAAATTATTAAAAACGCAAGTAGATATGCGTTGAGACAGGATGATGAATCAGAAAGTTAGTTACTACCCTTTACCAACTTATGTTTAATGCCGATCTGATAATATTCTTACTTCAGGGAATCAAAGACTTCACCTAGTCGCCTATTAAACTACTGAAGGATTCTGGGAGAAACTTGTTAAGTGGGAATTCGACCGAATGAGAAATGTGGACCTTGAGACTGAACTAGTGGCTAGAAATCAAATTTTGACGCTTGTCTATGCAAGAAGAGAAGGATGTCAAATTTGTAGAATTAGTTGTACCAATTACTGCATGAGAAACTTAGGGCTAAAGAGATGCATTAGATCAGTTTTGTCTGAAAAAAAATTTGTACTCTGAGTGAGAGTTTTGATACTCAGAGTGCCCTCAGCAGGAGCAAGAACATTCAGCATATTGCTGAAAAAGAAAGAGAAACTGGGGGAAAAGGTGGGATTGTCATATTACATTCTTTCATCTAAAGAATCACTAGCAATTAGATTAAATGGGAAGCATTTCGATTGTAGTCATCTGATCACTGTTATTGTTTGAGGAATTATCAATAGTCAATATGAGCATCAACTTGTTGGTGAAATTCGTATTTTCAAGATAAGATTAGTACAATTCCCAAATGTATCACAGTATCTGTCTGATTCTGTTCTGGGCATTTTTCTACTGGTCATCAGGTCATACAGGATCGTGGGCTGAAGCTTATCCAGAAATTGTATCCTGCGCAAACATGTTTTGGTGGCCAGCAGGAAGTGAATGGGCAGATCGGCTAGCATCAGAACCGGGAACAGGTCAGCTTAACCCATTGAACCCAAAGACCTATCAAGTTCTCAAGAACATCATTCACGATGTGGCGACATTATTCCCAGATCAATTCTACCATGCTGGAGCTGATGAGATCATACCTGGCTGTTGGAAAGCCGATCCAACAATTCAAGCATTCCTGTCGAGCGGTGGCACTCTGAGTCAGCTACTTGAGACGTTTGTGAACTCCACCTTACCTTATATTTTATCTCTTAATAGGACTGCTGTCTACTGGGAAGATGTCTTGTTAGATCCGATTATCAAGGTGGATAAATCACTTCTTCCCACAGAGCACACCATCTTGCAGACATGGAATAATGGTCCCAATAACACAAAAAGGATTGTCTCTTCTGGATATCGAGCCATTGTGTCGTCATCAGATTTCTACTACTTGGATTGTGGGCATGGCGGCTTTGTTGGAAATGATAGTCAATATGACCAGCCACTGGGAAGTAATCAGGGGAATGGTGGTTCATGGTGTGCACCTTTCAAAACATGGCAAACTATATACAATTATGATATAACATATGGTCTAACCGAGGAGGAAACAACACTGGTGCTTGGTGGAGAGGTTGCTCTCTGGTCAGAGCAGGCAGACCCGACCGTTCTAGATGCACGTATCTGGCCTAGAGCTTCAGCAATGGCAGAGAGCATGTGGTCAGGGAATCGGGACAAGAATGGCATGAAGAGATATGCTGAAGCAACTGATCGTTTGAATGAATGGAGGAGTAGAATGGTCAGCAGAGGGATTGGCGCTGAGCCCATTCAGCCCCTTTGGTGCATAAGGAACCCAGGAATGTGCAATACGGTTCATCCATCTGTTTAGTTGCTATTGCTACCAGATTAAAATGAAAATGTGAGTTGTTTCGTGTAATCTTAAAGCGTTTCTTTTCCAATTGTAGAAGCTGAGAAAATGTCCATTTGTTCATCCTTCTATTGGTCTTCTCTTAAATATGGTCCATTCAGTTGATCCCTGTCCCCGGTTCAACCAATCATTGATCAGGTTTTTCATGATATATATTAAATTTGCCAATATAAAACTCAACCTCGATTAGGATGGTTGATGTGAGCCCTAGGTATTAATTTTCTTACTTGCATTTTAATCTTTCGGAAGCTGAACTTTGATATTAAAAAAAAAAGAAAAAATTGAAACCTGACAGATACAACTTTACAAAATCAAAAGGATGATTCACTTGTTGAGTGGTGTGGAGCTTTTGCTCTCTTTCTATAGAGGGCATGGGTTCAAAACCCACTGCCAGCAATCGGGTCACTTTTTCAGAAATTAACCAGAAGTTGAACTGGGTCACCACTTTGCTCCTCAACCTGGGTCTAATCTGGGTTTTGAGGAGACTTGCTGTTGAAGAAAATCCCTCAACCCGATTCATCCTATTGAGCAGCTCAGTTCAATTCTGTCTGGGTGTCAACAAAACACAAAAGTGGATTTTATTATTGATGAATGAACAAAGCAACGATTTTTTCCACCTGCATATCAAGTTCTACATGATGTCATTTTCTTCAGTTAATTGAGTGAAGGCTGGGTTCATTGTCCTTTGTTTCTTAATAGTTACATTGGTGCTGGAGTAATAGCAGCGGATGTAATGCGCCCAATTTTCATGATTGTATGGTCTATCTCCTCGATGTTAGCCAGATGATAATAGTTTACAATGCGTCTGGGACTTGCGTACATATGTTTTCTGAACTTGATAGGCGTGCACTGCTATGTTGGAGAATGATTCTATGCGATTCTATCTGAGTTACTGTTCGGGATATCTCTATTTTTGTCAATAGCATGTCAAACCAAAGCTCAAATAAGGACACTTTGTGCTTCCGGCATGTGAAGGCTTACGGCTACTGTACAGCTTTTCTGCCTATTTCAGTAGCTTTCATCCTTTCTGTGCTGTCTCCTGTCATGTGTATTGGATTGGAAATAGAGAAAAGGAATTGTTGTTTAGTCTAGCACTGATGTTTCATGTTCTCTTTGAGTCAATAGGACAATATATCTGAGCATACGGATGCATGTCTGTAGGTTTGGATTGAGATCCATCTTTTTAGTTCATACATGAAAGGAGCGGAAGTTGTCTGCGTTAACAGTTGCAAGGTAAGACTTGTACAAGGGGGAATTGAGCTGGATTGATAATTAGTCATGTTCTGAGGAGCGAACTCGACTTTCCATTGGCCCTAATCTCGGGCTGCAGCCGCCACAGAGGCAATGCATGCTGCTTGGTTATCACTTTGCTTCGCACAAGAGGATGCTGATTTCAGTGTTTCTTTGATATTGGATGGTCGGGCTCTGTTGAGACCTCATACTGCCAAATCTTGGCTCGATGTCTGACGTATGCTTATTGTCTGCTTTCTTGCCCTAAGCGAAGAGTTTTTGGTTTTGGTTCTTTTTTGTTGTGCAAGATTGTTGGCATTTTATTATTGCCACTGAATCCATTTTTGAGCAATTCCTTTGATTTTACACTAGCGGGGGTAGATTTGTGCAGATAGCTCCAGAGTCGCTATTACCTACATTACCTAGAAAATTTCGTAGTTACCCTGCTAACATTAACTTCAATGCACTTATATATGTTAATTTCCGTACTTGATGAAAATTTTTTTGTCAAAGAAACATGTCATTCATTTTCCAAGAGTATACAATAGAGAAACGCAATCTAATGGCAAATCAAGACAAATCCCAAATAAATCCAAAACAAACAAGCTCTAGATGATAAAACGAATTACTAGAGTCAGGTTAGGGATCATACACTCAAAGAATAAATATGTGACTTATTCAAACCAAAATCAGCAACTGGTTATTGAATTTATCTTTAGTAATGAGCATACATTGAGATTTTTATCTATTACAACAGCTTGCCTCAAGGTTGAATACATATAGATTTGACACTTATGAGAGCAAAACATTCATAAAACTCCTCTGATCTCTTGCAAAATTGGACTTGTACGCCAACAAAACTACTAACAAAACTAAAGGGAAGCAAAAACCCGAATTATACATGCAAAAAGCCATAAATCTGGACATGATTAGGATAAAAATATTCTTGAAATGAGAGAAAGAAAGTTCTAAATTTAAGCTAAATCAAAAGAGAAAAGCTTCTGAACGGAAGAAAAGCAAGAAAAGTCAAATAGAGAACAATATCAGCCAAAGAAGAAAAAGAAGGGAGAGGAGGGGCAGATCTTGATCAAACCCTCCCCTCCAATTCAAGTTTCCCCTTGGATTCTGTTCTAGAGTATTTGAATGGTGCACAAATTGGCTCCACAACCACCATTATTAGCACTAATCAGAGAAAATCCCTAATTAGCCCCCTAATATTCGACTTTACTGGGTATCTTAATGTGAATTTCTCTCATTTCGTGCCCGTTTCTCTTTATATCAATTATAAAAAACCTTGATAGTGCCACTAACATCAACATCAACATACTTTGACATTAATTTCTTTAGTTCCATGGTCTATGTCTACTCTTATGTATTATGTTGAAACTAAATTGGCCCATTTCAAGTTTATTCATTGATTTGATAATAGAGTGGGTAGAGTGGTTTGCCAAGTTTCCTAGCATTATATTCTTTACATTAATTAAAAAAAATCTTAATATTAACTCAACATCATTTACTATGATGTATTCTAGTATTTTCTTCAGTTAAATGATTTATGTTTACTCTTTATAGACATTTAACAGCTGAATCTAAATTGTCCCGTTCCATAATATCTAATTGGAAAGTATGCATTTTGCTTAAAAAAATGCCACATGGATGCACACTTTCTCTCTTTAAACTTTTTGGTGATTTTACAATGCAATTTATTTGGTCTACTGTTAGAGAATGATTAGTAGCAGATAATTTATTATCTAAATGACATATTTATATTGGTTCATGGTATTTGGTATTTGTATTACTTTCTCTAAGTAACTATATGACACGCTATAAACATTGCTTTGAATATAATTAGAGAATCATATAAATTAGAATTAGAGGACAAGACTGTGAAGGTCTTTTGTCAAAGAGGCAAGCTAGGCAAGGCTTTTTTTCTTCTAAGGGTCCGTGGGTCCAGTCCATGGTTCGTACGACATGGAGACCGTGGCTTTGCATGATATTGGCCATCTTCTTGGGTTTGGACATAGCTCAGTCGCGGGGGCTATAATGTATCCCACCATAAGTCCCAGATTCAGAAAGAGCTTGCATGGCGATGATGTTCAGGGAATCAAAACCTTGTACGGCGTTTGATTAGGTTAGAGTATCCATGCGGCCTTTTGCTTGAGCAGATTAAGTGAAGGATGTTAGGCTGAACGTTACCAAAATAAATGACTTACCTAAGTCACGCATGTTGTTTAGGCCATTTTGAGGCTATAAACTCAAGAATTAATCACAATTTCGTGAAATAGAAGACTGAAATTGACGTTTAATTTTGAATAATGCCTTTTGCTATCAACGTGACAAACGCTTCTTTGTGACAAATTTACATCAAACACATTTTCTGCTTTTGGGTCATTCAAAATAGACCCAAAGGGAAGTTCATTTTTGGAACACTCATTACCTCGGGAACCAACATTCATCTTTTAACGATCATCTGAAATTAATTAATTTGGTGTGTATACTCTATTGATACAAAGTACACATACTCACGCGATATAATGTGTTAGTTAATGTATTAAAAGGAAATGTAATTTTATCTCAAAATTCATCTTGTTTCGTCGAATTTCATGTGGAGCTAATGGCAAGTAATAGGGAGATACTTACAAAGCACAATGCACAAAACATTGTTGCTGTTATTTCAAACTCAATAGAGTTTTTCCATTATAATCGCGATTTAGGAAACATATGGAGTTCATAAATAGTAATTTTTTTTTTCCACAGTGGTGGAAAGCCTTTTGTAATTTTACTTTGAGAAGTTTTCATGCCTATTACATGCTAAGGGGTGGTGGCTGTTGCTCCATATGATAGCAGACTGATGATTAATTAGTGATCTCAACGTTGCCTTATCCTAAATTAAGTTAAGGAAAAATTACAAATAATAATCTGAAATAATTATGGCTGATCAAATAAGGGCTTAAACTTGCGAGCTCGCTAATCAGTAAAATATTTTGGTTGATCGAGGGTATTTCCATACAAAGACAATTTATATTAAAATTAAAATTAAATTAGAGCTTTTGTTAAAAAAAAAGCAAAAATACAACCATGGGCACAAGTATTGGTGGCCCTCACCCAGATCGGGGCAATAAATGTGGAACCTCTCCCGATTCTAGTGACAGTCGTTGACCATTGCCCAAGCGCCAATGACCCTGTTGACTATCGCCATTGCCCCATCGCCACCACCCCACCGGTGATGGGGCAATGGCCACTAGAGGGCCTCTCTCTCTCTCTCTCTCTCTCTCATATATGGAGAGAATGAAACAAGAAAAAGAAAGAAAAAAGGAAAAATAGTTTACAAAATTAAAAGACAAAAATCCCCTTCACTAGCCATTGAGTTCAGGCTCTTCTTTGAGACTAATATGGCTACTTCAAACCCCTATTTGAAACAATATTCACTTCATGATTTTATTTAAGAAAACGAGGGCATTTCAGGTCCTTAGTTGAAACAAAATCTACTTCGAGCCATTATTTAATAACATGAAAGTACTTCAAACCTTTATTTGGAATTCCCCCCTAAGTTAATCGCCTAAGAAGATATAGAATTCAAAGTAGGTCTCACCAAAAAAACACGTTTCCTTGTACTTTGATTTGCACTATCATTGTTGTATACTACATGTTTAATGAGAGGGAAAATAACACAATGGTCCTTAACGTTTATCTAATGTGCAATATCATCACTAAACTTGTAATTTGGTTAACACGATCCTTAAACTTTGGCTCAATGTGTAATGTTCTTATTGAACTTTTAATTTGTTCAATGTGGTCCATAAACTGTTAGTAAATATTAATCCCTAAATTATGTAAAATTGAAGGATTACATTGAACAATTACTAATAGTTCATGGGCTATGTTGAATAAATTAAAAGTTTAGGGATGACATTGCACATTGTGTCAAAATTTAGAGACTATTTCTATTATTGTCTCTTAATGAAAGTAGAAGGTACCTACATGGCATTTGTGACTTCTCGCATGCGATATAAGAATACCATGTGTTGATACTTTTGAATTATACAATGCTTGAACGGTAAGTGGGGATCAAAGATCAGGTCAATGTCTGCAAGGCTTTTCCTATGAAATACAGAGGATTAACAATTGAGTTTGTTGCTTCTTCTGTTCCCAGTCGCATACTTCTTCTTCTCAAAGACCTAGTAAAGGTCGTTGTCTTGTAGTACCATACTCTCAGGGTTTCTTTCCTCGATTTCCCAGTCTTTACGCGTCCTTCGCGAAGAGATGTGGTCGTTGTCTATCAGTACCGTACGGGCCGTTTCTTCCATGCACGACCATTTCAATTTCCGCAAATAGAGCTCCTTCGATCCGTGCAACAGCGCAAATAACATTCATTCATTACTCATTCTCTGCTAAAAGAGTGCGCGTTCATCAGTTCAGCCATGGATGCCAAGTTCTTTTCCACCTTCTTATTCTTGCCCCTCACGCCAGTCGACTGACTTTGTTTCTGTAAACTGTTTTTGAAGCTTCAATGGCTACCTTTGGGTTAGAATATTCTGCGCAGTGAGGTCTCTTGAGTTTGTTTAAGTGGGCAAAACACATGTATTCTGTTGGAGATTGCTGAAACAGTCGTGCAAAGGGCTTGCTATTGTCTATTGAGAGACACTCCCATATACCAGTTATGAATTCGAGTTGTGCTGGAGTATTTGGATAGGCTCCTCCTTAACCAAATTGTAATTTCCTTTTTGAGATAGCGGATTTTAACTCCTGGTAAAGCTTAGGAAGTAGATGTAGGCACCAAGTTTGGGCTGAAACACTATAAATCGATTGAGCATTTTCTCTTTTCTTGTTCCTATATTTGATTTACTTAACTTGTTTATATGATTGTGCTTAGGCTCAAGGGTATAATTTGCTATATCTGTCCCATTTAGGATTTGAATTTGAGTAAATATACACAGGCCAATTCAAGGATTTCTTCTAAACCTTTTGTTGTTAGTTCTTGTATAGACATTGATAGAAATGGGTGCTGGCAGATGCGTACTTCTCGAATTGGAAAGTGTTAGAAGTTTGTTCGTAAAACAAATTAAATGTGCTTTTCCTTGTCCCACATAAGAAAGTTGGGAGGAGATGGGCTAATTAAAAAGTTTAAGACTTCTTTAGTGTGTTAAAAGAAAAAGTTGGGTGTGAACTAGACCCCACCATACCCACGTGTGGGTGCGTAAATAATTACGCGATTATTAGGCGCACTTAGTACTTGGGCGCATATGGTTTAATTAGCTCTAACCCCTTTATTTTTATTTAACAAATGCATCCTTTCGGAAAAAAATTGCAAAATAAACAAAGATGTCCCTTCGGAAGAAGTTGAAAATGAATAAATGCAACCTTTTGTGAAAGGTTGCAAATTGAACGAGTATCATTTTCAAATGTTGTCTTGAAAAATACAAATATAAAAATTAGGAATAATAAAAAATAATAATCTTTTTTAGTAAATGGAATTTCAATTTTCATAATTTCCAAAAAAAAACTTAATAAACAAAAACAACCTTTGAACTAATAAAAATTAATAAGATAACAATACGGAATAAAATAAAAGTAAAAATAAAGGGGTTAGTGGGTGTTCCTCCGAAGAAGAAAAATGAACAAATGTAACCCTTTGTGTAAAGAAACACAAATATACAAATTTGGAATAATAGAAAATAATAATAATAATAATAATAATAATAATAATAATAATAATAATAATAATAATAATAATAATAATAATAATAATAACCTTTTTTAATAAATAAAATTGCGAATTTTCGTAATTTCCAAAAATACTTAATAAATAAAAACAACTTTTGAACTAATAAAAGTTAATAAGATAATCGTACAGAATAAAATAAAAGTAAAAATAAAAATAAAGGGGTTAGTGGGTGTCCCTTCGGAAGAAGTTGAAAAATGAACAAATGCAACATTTCGTGAAAAGTTGCAAACTAAACGCAGTATTATTTCCAAAGGTTATATTGAAAAAACAAAAATATAAAAATTTGGGATAACAAAAATAATAATCTTTTTCAATAAATAAAAATTTGAATTTTCATAATTTCCAAAAATACTTAATAAACAAAAACAACATTTGAACTTATTAAAGTTAATAAGATAATTGTACGGAATAAAATAAAAATAAATTTAAAAGGATTAGTGCTAATTAAATCATGGGCACGCTTGTGCTAAGTGTGTCTAATAATCGCACACCCATACATAGGTATGGTGATGTTTAGTTTATATTCAATCTTTTCTTTAAAGTATTAAAGAAGTCTTACACTTATTAATTGGTTTATCTCTTTTCAACTTTCCTACGTGGGATAAGGAAAGACAAATTTCCAATAGAAAGCCTATTCCATTAAGATCCATAAGTAAAAAGACATACATAACCTTCATGGTTTTCCTTTGCTAATGGTTGTTATGATCGCCATAGACAAAAATTATTTCTTCATTCTCCTATTCGTTTGTTAGTCACAGTAACTTGCAAAGTTAATACAAAACTTTCAAGTATCTTATCTCTTATATTTCAGGGTTTTCGGTGAATCCCATGTTGCCCCGTATCGCATGGCTTTTGCACTAGGTGCACTTCTTGTAAGCGCTATGGCTAGACACAACAACGTGCCCGAAGCAGCCAATGCTCCACGCGCTTCGACTGCTCCTATTGGAAAAGATCATGTAGGCCGACAACAGTCCTATTTTTTGAATGACTGTCCCTAATTTGACCCAATGAGCGATGATCTCAACTCGATGAATTGTCGATGTTCGAGACTTGCTTCGATTAAAAAAGTCGATAGGAGGCCGTCTCCATCTCTGGTCACTTCGTCTCTACTCATGATTTGTCAATGATAAACATATCTTTTGATTGTACTTTGTACTGGCAAGATTATTAATTTAATCTATTGGCCTGCCAAGATAAAATAAAATAAGGATGTCAGAAATGAGTCAATATACTACAGAATTACACAGTCCCGAGTACAAAAGAGTATTTTACAAATCCAAGATGTGCCAATACGTTGTAGGAAGTCCATATCATTATAATAGTAATCACTAACACTAAACTATTGACGGCTTCGAAAGGGGTAGAAGTCAAAAGTATATTGTTATTTAGGGTCCATTCGTTTCGCGGAAAACAACTTTCAAGAAAATATTTTTCTGAATTTTCAATGTTCGGATGATGAAAAATAAATGGTCAAAGAAAATGTTTTTTGGTCAATGGAAAACTCCCCATCAGATTGTGGAAAATGATTTCATCTTTTGAAAATAGGAAATCATTTTCCCATCCTTACGCACGCGCTGTCGCACGCTGCTTTTTCCTTACTCATTTCTGCCCTTTTTCTCACGAAAGCCTTCTGATCTCATCTCCTCCTCCTTCGACATCGACGATCAGTAGTGGCGAAGCATCCCCCCTCATCCGTCAGTGTTGGATCTTTGCCCTCACGAAGCCTGGGTTTCTGATCTCGTCCTCGTCCTCCTTCGACGCTGACGATCAGTAGCGGTGGAGCGTCCCCTTGTCCGCAAGCTTGCTCGAGCCTCGCCCTTGGCCGGCGAGGCTTCACTTAACCCAATCTGGCGAAGACGAGCTTGGGCCTCACTAGATCGAGTGAGGCAGAGCTCTCACTGGCCTGGGGCGGAGCTCGCGGCTCGCCAAATCTGGCGAGCTAGGTAGGGCTCGAGCCTCGCCCGAGTTCACTAGATCGCGGTGGAGCTCGAGCTCCGATCTAAGTGAGCCCGAGTTTCACCATTAGATCTGGCGAGCTCGTGGATTGCCAGAGCCTGGTGAAACTCTGGCGAGCTTGAGCGAGATCGGCTGAGCCTCGATCTCGCCGGATCTGGCGATCGGGTCTTTGATCGGTCGTCGGGCAGCCGGCCATCGTTAGACATGTGGCGGTGGAGGAAAGAGGAGGAAGAAGGAGGAGGAATGAGGAAGGAAAAAAAAAAGGAAAAAAAAAAAGAAAGAAAGAAAAAAGAATAAAAATTCCGATTTTTAAAAATACAAATACTTAAAAATTCATTTAAAAACTAATTTTTGATCAATTAATAATATTAAAATTCAATTTTTGATAATTTTTTTCCAAACAATTAAATTAACTAACGAACGATGAAAATAATTTCCATTCAAAGTTTAGATTTCGACCGAATACCAGAAAATAAAATCATTTTTCTGAAAAATAATTTCTAAAAAATGTTTTTGGGAATTATAATATTTTCCGCGAAAAGAAAAAATTCAATTCAAGATGAATTCCGACAGGTTCTTTGTGACAGGCCGCGCGAATACTGAGAGCCTACTTTTGCTGGAAATTCCAGGTCCTCTCATCCGCCGCGGGGGCAACGTATTTTTTCAGCGTGAGTCGTCATCAGTCTCTCTCTCTTTCTCTCTTCAGAGTCCAAATTTTTCAGCAGAGCGAAGCGCGAGGAATAAGACAAGGGGAAGAGACCATATGGCGTCAATTCCAGAGAGGAGGGGGCGAATTGGCTTAAAGAATTCGACCAGCGATCGCTGCGGAGGCAGAAGCGACACGGAGAAAAGTCCAAGAGGGCCGAGAAATATGAGGAATCATAGTTTATTTTGATGGTGAAGGACGCGGAAAGAGCTCTTGCGGCAGAGACAGATGGCGGAGACAATCTCTAGCCGGTCCGTCGAGGGATTCCTTTTGTTATATGCACTGAGATCGTCGTCCCTCTAAGTGGGTTCTTATAAATGTGGCTGTTTTCTGCTTGCATTTGCGTGTCCGAGCACTCGTGGAAGGTAAAGCTTCGACCTTTTCATTCTTGGTGTAATTCTACATCTTGTGCTTCGCTATCTCTTGCATCTTCAATTGATTTCTGTCTTCTTGATTCGTACTTGCCGTATCCATTCTCGTTGATGCTGGTGTGATTTCGTCTTTCCTCCTTTTTCCCAGTATTTAGAAGGGGGAGTTCTGTTTCAAATGCCATGTTTTACTCCTCTGGCTAGCGGTCCATTGTTCTCCACGTGGGTCGTCTGTTTTGGCTCTTGGAATTTGCAGAAGTGAATTTGGTCACGTAAGATGAAGTAAATGCTTTCAGTTTACTGTCTCCTTTGCTCCTTGTAAGAGATAATTAGGTATTTCTCCAGGATAATTTCGTTAGAGAAATTCTGATAATTTTGTTGATTCTCTGAATCTCTCAAGATTGCACATATGTCCTTTTGATTGTGCATATTTTGATTGATATGTTATGTTAGATAGTCATCTAATTAAACCTTTAAATAGTCTGATTTACTCTCCATTATAGTATAGATCGAAATATACAGAAAATTCTCCAATTCACTTTTCCGCATTATTCTTAAAGTTATTTTGAATATATGGTGATCGTTCGATTCATATTCTGAATTAATCCCTTTTTGTATTTTAATTTGAAAATGGACAGTTCCTTCACTTATCTTGGCAACCTTAACAGTACGCTACCTTCAGTAGTTAAAATCGTGTCTTTCTTGCAGCTGCTGTCATTTGCTGCTGCTAGATGATTCGTTTTGATCCAGAGACTAATATGGATGAGCAGAGTGATGGCCCTGCTCCTAAGTGGACTAAAGGCACTCAAATTTTGATCACTTTCATCACCATGTTTTTAGTATGCTCTCCCATCTTATCTGTCGAGTGTACTGCAATCAGTGTATGGCCAAAACCAAGAGCATTTTCATGGCCAACTCAACAAGCGACCTTACTTTCTCCTTCTTTTACCATCGAATCTCCCCATCACCAATACCTCTCAACTTCTGTTAACCGCTACCTTAATCTCATTCTCTCCGAGCATTTCCATCCTCTTTCCAATCAGCATGTCAACATGACAAATGGCCCCACTTTGCAAACTCTGGTTGTATTGGTCAATGATCTAGCTGCTCCTCTCAGCCATGGCGTGAATGAATCCTACAGCCTTAGCATCCCCACCTCAGGTGACAAAGCTAGCCTGATTGCCGAGACAGTATGGGGTGCTATGAGGGGTCTTGAGACATTCTCCCAGCTTGTGTGGGGTAAGCCCTCGTGGGTGGCTGTTGGAGTGGAGGTGCAGGATTGGCCAATCTTTTCTTATAGAGGGATAATGCTGGATACCTCGAGAAACTACTATAAAGTTGAAGACATCCTAAGGACCATTGGAGCAATGAGTGCCAACAAGCTCAATGTTTTTCATTGGCACATCACTGACTCGCATTCATTCCCTTTGCTGTTGCCTTTAGAACCTGATCTAGCAGCTAAGGGAGCCTATGGGTCTGACATGCAATACTCACCAGCTGATGTCAGGCGAATCGTTGAATTTGGCCTGGAACATGGGGTTCGTGTATTGCCAGAATTGGACATGCCTGGTGAGTGGATTTATAGTACTTCTTCATTGACTATTTTTCTTTCTTTGTTTGGCTAAAATTAGCATCTGCTGAACATAAATTAGTGTACTCAGTTCATTTGGTTTTCTTGATTCTCTGTTTTTCAGGTCCTGTCCTATTATGACTTTCTTGCAAATGAATTCGAGGCTAAAATGTGTTTGAAAATCAATGCACTATCTAGATTCAGCAGTGTTCACGTTTTGCAGTAAAAACTATTATTTTGACGTTCAGGGTTCTCTAGGATTGCAAGTTTAAGCATTGTGATGTGCTGATCAATCTAATTAAATATACACGTAGATTCACATTTCGTGCAGTTGTCGATATTATGAATCTAAATTAAAAATTTGACTGATAGGATCCGTATCTGTGACTAAACAGTTCTGGATGATGTCTCAATATTGAAGTCATAAACCTTATATAATTTGTCACACAGAGACCTCGTGACTCAGATCATTTCTTGCGTACCCATTTCCACTTTAAAGATCGAAGGGGGGAAGTGAGGAAAACAATAATGCAGATGTATAGCACAATGGAGGTGTCAGGAGTCAAGAAATTATTAAAACGCAAGTAGATATGCATTGAGACAGGATGATGAATCAGAAAGTTGGTTTTTAACCTTTATCTACTTATGTCTAATGCCGATCTGATAATATTCTTACTTCAATGAACCAAAGACTTCGCCTAATAGCCTTATTTAACTACTAAAGGATTCTGAGAGAAACTTGTTAAGTGGGAGTTTGACCGAATGAGAAATGTGGACCTTAAAACTGAACTAGTGGCTAGAAATCAAATTTTGACACTTGTGTATGCAAGAAGAGAAGGATGTCAAATATGTAGAATTGGTTGTACTAATTACTGCACTAGAAACTTAGGGCTGAAGACATGCATTAGATCAGTTTTGTCTGAACAAAAAAAAAATTAAACATCGAGTGAGAATTCTTGTGTTTTGATACTAAGAGTGCCCTCACTGGAGGAACAAGAAAACTCAGCATATCGCTGAAAAAGAAAGCGAAACAGGGGGGAAAGGTGGGATCTTCATATTACATGCTTTTATGTAAACAATCACTAGCAATTAGCTTAAATGGGGAGCATTTCGATTGTAGTCATCTGATCATTGTTATTGTTTGAGGAATAATCAATAGTCAATATGAGCATCAACTTCTTGGTGAAATTCATTTTTTTCAAGATTTACGAAAGATTTGTACCATTTCCAAATGTAGCACAGTATCTGTCTGATTCTGTTCCGGGCATTTTTCTACTGGTCATCAGGTCATACAGGATCGTGGGCTGAAGCTTATCCAGAAATTGTATCCTGTGCAAACATGTTTTGGTGGCCAGAAGGAAGTGAATGGGCAGATCGGCTAGCATCAGAACCTGGAACGGGTCATCTTAACCCATTGAACCCAAAGACCTATCAAGTTCTCAAGAATGTCATTCGTGATGTGGTGACATTATTCCCAGATCAATTCTACCATGCTGGAGCTGATGAGATCATACCTGGCTGTTGGAAAGCCGATCCAACAATTCAGGCATTCCTGTCGAGTGGTGGCACTTTGAGTCAGCTACTTGAGACATTTGTGAACTCCACCTTACCTTATATTTTGTCTCTTAATAGGACTGCTGTCTACTGGGAAGATGTCTTGTTAGATCCGATTATCAAGGTGGATAAATCACTTCTTCCCCCAGAGCACACCATCTTGCAGACATGGAATAATGGTCCCAATAACACAAAAAAGATCGTCTCATCTGGATACCGAGCGATTGTGTCATCATCAGATTTCTACTACTTGGACTGTGGGCATGGTGACTTTCTTGGAAATGATAGTCAATATGACCAGCCGCCAGGAAGTAATCAGGGGAATGGTGGTTCATGGTGTGGACCTTTCAAAACATGGCAAACTATATACAATTATGATATAACATACGGTTTAACTGAGGAGGAAGCAACACTGGTGCTTGGTGGAGAGGTTGCACTCTGGTCAGAGCAGGCGGACCCAACTGTTCTAGATGCACGTATCTGGCCTAGAGCTTCAGCAGTGGCAGAAAGCATGTGGTCAGGGAACCGGGACAAGAATGGGATGAAGAGATACGCTGAAGCAACTGATCGTTTGAATGAATGGAGGAGTAGAATGGTCAGCAGAGGGATTGGTGCAGAGCCCATTCAGCCACTTTGGTGCATAAGGAACCCAGGGATGTGCGATGCGTTTCATCCATTTGTTTAGTTGCTATTGTGACCACAGTAAAATGAAAATGTGAGTTGTTTCGTGTAATCTTACTGCTTTTTTTTCCAATTGTCAAAGATGAGAAAATGTCCATTTGTTCATCCTTCTACGGGTCTTCTGTTAGATGTGGTCCATTGAGTTGATCCCTGTCCCCGGTTCGACCAATCACTAATCAAGCTTTTCATGAATTTTTGTATTAAATTTGCCAATATTAGGTGCAGAGCTCGACCTCAAGGAGGATGGTTGACATGAGCCCTAGGTTTGTATTTTCTTACTTGCGTTTTACTCTTTCAGAAACTGAATTTAGATATATAAAAAAAATAGAATGAAACCTGACAGATACAATTTTATAAAATCAAAAGGATAATTCACTTGTTGAGTGGTGTGGAGCTTTTGCTCTCTTTCCTTAGAGGGCATGGGTTTAAAACCAGCTGCCAGCAATCAGGTCGCTTTTTCAGAAATTAACAAGATGTTGAACTGGTTCACCAGTTTGCTCCTCAACCAGGGTCTAATCCTGGTTCTGAGGAAACTCGCTGTTGAAGAAAACCCCTCAACCCGATTCATCCCGTTGAACAGCTAAGTCCACCTGCATATCTTGTGCTACATGATGCTATTTCTTCGGTTAAATGAGTAAAGGCTGGGGTCAATGCCCTTTGTTTCTTAACAGTTACAATGGTGCTGGAGGAGTTGCAACGGATGAAATGAGCCTGATTTTGTCAGATGATTGCATGGTCTATCACCTCGATGTTAACCAGATGATAATAGTTTGAAAATGCGCCTGGGACTTGTACATATATGTTTTCCTCCATGCGAAGGCCTACGGCTACCGTACATCTTTTCTGCCTATTTCAGTAGCTTTCCTCCTTTTTGTGCTTTCTCCTCTCATGCGTATTGGATTGGAAATAGAGAAATGGAATTGTTGTTGATGTTTCGTGTTCTCTTTGAATTCATAGGACAACCTATCTGAGGATACAGATGCATGACTGTGGGTTTGGATTGAGATCCGTCTTTTTAGTTCATACATGAAAGGAGACGAATTTTTCTGCGTTAACAGTTGCAAGGTCAGACTTGTACAAGGGGGGAATTGGACTGGATTGATAATTAGTCACGTTTCGAGGAGTGAACTCGACTTTCCTTTGGCCCTAATCTTGGGCTGCAGTCGCCACAGAGGCAATGCATGCTGCTTGGTTATCACACTTTGCTTTGCACAAGAGGATGCTGATTTTGGTGTTTCTTCAATATTGGATGGTCGGGCTCCGCTGAGATCTGACGCTGCCAAATCTTAGCTTGATGTCTGTGACGTATGTTGCGTCTGCTTTCTTGTGCTGAGTGAAATTTTTTGGTATTGGTTCTTCTTTCCCATTTCTCAAGAGTTGGTTTGTTTTGCTGGTGATGTGCATTGCTAGTTCTTCAATGCATGATACAGCTTTGTCACTGCATTTATCAAAGGTTATTGTGGATGAAATTCTTCCTCCTCTTCTTGTTCTTGATCTGCTGAAGCAAGGTTGTTGGCATTTTATTATTGTCACTGCATCAATTTTTGAGCAATTCCTTTGATTTTACACTAGCGTGGGTAGATCGGTGCAGTTAGCTCTAGAGTCGCAATTATCTACATTACCTAGAAAATTTCTTAGTTACCCTGCTAACATTAACCTTAACACACTTATCTCTGTTAATTTCTGCATTTAATAAAAAAAAATTGTCACAGAAACATTTCATTCATTTTCCAAGAGTATACAATAAAAAAAAAAAATGCAATCCAACATCAAATCAAGGCAAATCCCAAACAAGTCCAAGACAAATCAAGCTCTATATAAGAAGAATTATCATTAGAACAAAGTTATGGATTATATACTCAAAGAGCAGTTATGTGATTTCTTGAACCAGAATTGATAGCCGATCATTGAATCTGTCTTTAGTAATGAGCATACATTGAGATCTTCATCTATTACTACGGCTTGCCTTAAGGTTGAAGTGCACAAATCCGACACTCCCGAGAACAAAACATTTACAAAACTCCTCTAATCTCTCAAAATTGGACTCTACACCAATGAAATTTGATGAAAGCAAAATCCTGAAATTATATATGCAAAAAAACCCTAAATCTAGACTTGATTAGGACAGAAACCTTCCGGAAATGGGAGAGAGAAACCTCTAAAACGGAAGAACAGCAAGAAACAGAAAATAGAGAATAAAATCAGCCAAGGGAAAAGGAAAAAGGGAGAGAAGGGAGAGTCTAGATCAAAACCGCCCCCTCCAATTCAAGTTTCGCCTTGGAGTCTGTTCTAGAGTGGTTGAATGGTGCACAAATTAGCTCCACAACCACTGTTATCTGCACTAATTAGAGAAAAACCCTAATATTCTTTACATTAATTAATTTTTTTTAACATTAACTCACCATCGACTTTTACCAAAAAAAAAAACATTAACTCACCATCGTTTTCTATAATGTGCTTTAGTATTCTCTTCAGTTCAATGATTTATGTCTACTATTCCCATTCCATATTATCTAATTGGAAACTAAGCATTTGCTTAAACAAATGTCATATGGATACACCCACTTTTTTCTTTTTAACTTTTTGGTGATTTTCGATTACAATTTATTCCGTCTACTGTTAATAGAATAATTAGCCATGGAGAATTTATTATCTAAATGACACATTTATATTGGTTCATGGTATTTGGTATTTGTATTACTTTCTCTAGGTAACTATATGACACGCTCTAGACATTGCTTTGAATATAATTAGAGAATCGTATGAATAAAAATTAGAGGACAAGACCGTGAAGGTCTTCGGTCAAAGAGGCAAGTTAGGCAGGGCCTTTTTTCTTCTGAGGGTCCGCTCAACCCTTTTTAAAGACTTCTCATTAGCCTCCGGACTGTCCGGAAGATTAGCGACCATGTTTTTCCAACGTTTTTACTCAGCAATTTCCCGGTCTTGTCCTCCTGTTTTATTTTTCAAATTGGGCGTCTGAGCCAGTCATCTACAGGAGACATTCTAGATATTTGAAGTCTCTGAACAATATTTGATGTATCCAATGTTGAAATAATCATCATTAGTGCCTTTATTTTTTACTCGAGACATTATTCAAAACGTCGATTTTATGGATGGACCTTGATAAATTTGGCACGATTCGAAATGTTATGTCCATTTTTCATTTGTATTACAATAGTTATCCTTATCTCTGATACTTGTCATGTCATGTGAATTGGACACTTTGAATTGTAACTTTATTTCTTAATTATCATATAGTCGGCCCTTATATTTCTTCCGTGACAAGCGCAGAAAGGTCTCTTCTATTACGTCTTAAAGTTAGCAAGTTGGGTTCGCATTGTTTGTCCAAATTGACTGTACAAACCCATACCCCAACTTGACGGCAAAAAGTGCAAGTCAAAACAGGAAATCCTGGCGTTTCCACGAAGTTTTCTAAATAATAGACCGTACACTGTAGCGGTCCTCTCTCTCCTCACGACCTTGTTATGGCCGTACAATGCCAGGAACTTTCTTATGATTCCACTACTGAAAAAAGCCTATAAATAGAGTCTCGCAAGTGATGGCAAATACACACACAATACCATTCAAAACCAAGTGCAATCTCTCAAGCACTTGCGCAATGGCATATCCAAAGTTTTTGTCCACAATTTCATGCCTGCTTCTTGTTTCTTGTTTCTTCTTTCAATCGGTCTTAGCCCACTCTGATGACCAAAAGCAAAACCCCTTTGAGTTCATCGAGCATCTCCAAGGATGTCACAAAGGGGACAAGGTCAAGGGTCTCCAAGAGCTCAAGCAATACCTCGAAAAATTCGGGTACTTGAACTATAACCAATCCAACCTCCAAACCAATGCCAATGATGATGATTTTGACGAGCTTTTAGAGTCTGCCATCAAATTATACCAGCTCAATTATCATCTAAAGGTCACTGGAAACTTAGATTCTCAAACAGTGGCTATGATGACGATGCCTCGGTGTGGCGCTGCAGACATTGTCAACGGCACCTCCCGGATGCGGTCGGGCAAGAGAGGGACTCGCCACGGCTCGAGTAATTTCCACACCGTCGGCCACTTCACTTTCTTCGATGGGAATCCCAAATGGCCGTCCTCAAAGTACCACCTCACCTATGCCTTCTATCCTGAGACCCGGGATGACGTGGTGGGCCCCGTCTCGCGGGCTTTCAATACGTGGGCCTCAGCAACACAGTTCACATTCTCCCAATCCCAAAACTATGAGTCTGCGGACATCAAGATCGCATTCGCGAGGAGGGACCATGGCGATGGTGCCCCGTTCGATGGTCCCAATGGAGTCATAGCCCACGCATTTCAACCGACTGTTGGTATGTTCCACTACGATGCGGACGAGCCATGGTCCGCGGGTCCAGTCAGCGGTTCATACAACATGGAGACCGTGGCATTGCATGAGATCGGCCACCTTCTTGGTTTAGGGCATAGCTCAGTCGCGGGGGCCATTATGTATCCCACCATAAGTCCCGGAGTCAGCAAGGGCTTGCATGGGGATGATGTTCAGGGAATCAAAGCCTTGTATGGCGTTTGATTGGGTTGGAGTATATATGCAGTCTTTCACTTGAGCAGATTAGGTGAAGGATGTTAGGCTGAACGTTACCAAAATAGATGACTTAGCTAAGTCACGCCTGTTGTTTATGCCATTATGAGGTTGTAAACTCGAGAATTAATCACAATTTCGTGAAATAGAAGACTGAAATAAACGTTTAACGTCGAATGATGCATTTTGCTATCAACGTGACATACGTTCTTCATGACAAATTTACATCAACACATTTTCTGCTTTCGGGTCATTAAAATAGACCCAAAGGAAAGTTCTTTTTTGGAACACTCATTACTTCGGGAACCAACATAAAGCTTTTAACGATTATCTGAAAATAATTAATTTGGTGTCTATACTCTATTGATACAAAGTTCACATACACAAGCGATGTAGGGCAATGTGTTAATGATCTTCTATGAAGTCCGAAACGGGGCTTCGCTCGGCCAGTGCCAGAATGATCTTCCTCAGCAGAACGTCGAAGCGGTGTCGGAGAGGGATTATAAAAAGAACGAAGCCTGGGGAAAATTGGCTGAGTTTGAAGCTGATGGCGATGACTTTGTTAAGTAAAAGAAGGCGAAGTTTCACCTGAGCAAATGGAAGATCCACAAACGATCCGCTCAGTAAGATGAGAATAATTTGTAATCTAAAAATGCGTGAGCCAAAATTTCTTTAGTGTTTAAAAGAAAAATAGAATTATGCGGTGCAAGGAATACTTATTCAAACTAGATGTCACCAACACAGTGCCACAAGCTGAAGAATAATTAGTTGCGTCATTCGCATACATTAAGTTCAAAATTTTCCTAATTTATTACAGGACACTCTTTGACAATATTTTTTTTAAAAAGCTTAAAATTTTCTTTCTTCGGTGGAGAATAAGAATTTATAGAATCAAAACATTCCGGAGTTAACTTTTCGGTCGTCCGCCTTTTGCTTCTCTAGCAGGCGAAAGCGACTAAATTACTTCGCAAATGTTTGGGGGCTATAAAAAGGACGCACGCCCTCCGTCGAGAATAATGCTGATAGATGGCGTTCCGTGGGAAAGAACGATCATGTAGCCAACCAAAGACGGAGAGTAACAGAGCACACAAGAACAAATGCTCTACAAAGAAAACGATTGCCTTGACGTGACCTTAACATTATAAATCAACTTTTAATTACATCTGGACATTTGTCTTCAAGTTCACTAGCAAAAGCTTAATGCCAAATGTTTTTTTTTTTTTTTTTTTGGGTAAGAAATAAGTAACTTAATGCCAAATGTTCACATCTTGCTTTCATGACAAACTTACATCAACACTTCATACTGTTGAACATTCGGTGTCTATACTCTATTTATACTAGTGTATGGACATTCATTTTGTGTCTATACCCAAATCTGGCCATAACAATACAACCAGACTTTGTCCCTCTCGTGTTTCTATCTTATTTCAAAAGGTGTATTTTGAGTGAAAATAACCGACTACGAGTTAAATAAGCATATATACGTTAAGCATTCACAAAGAACGGAGGGCATCTGTGTCGTATGAAATAACATAAATTCGCTTTTATTCCGCACAAACAAAAAACTCACGTCCACTTATCTTTTATTCTTGAATTTTTTATTGTAAATTTACTCTCTTCCGGGTCATCTCAAAGAATAATCTTTTCAGTCTATCGAATGTGGCTAAAAATTTGGACCTAGCTTAGCTTGGAACCGTCACGAATTGGAGTTCAAGGGCACCCAGAGTGAGCAAAAGATGTTACGTGTGTGCGAGGATGTAAGTCGCACGTTCTAAGTAAAGGGACGGACTTTTGGAATAAGTGGAGCATTTTGGATCGACAACCCTAGGTCTGAAATTGCTTTTCGGACGTCCGACCACCAGGACGATCCTCGAAGCATCATTGGACTTCAGATGTCCAGCCATATCTCTTTCCAGACGTGCAATAGGGGTCGCAACTTTTTCGAAATTCAACGTCCGTGCCTCTTTAGGTCGACGCCCGAAGGCGCAAGGGATTGATTTTAAATAAGTGTTTTCAACCAAATTTATTAATCAGTACGACAAGCCTAACTCGAGAGAAAGATCTAGGAAGTGCCGAGGAGTGAGTGTGTTTGAGAAACGCTTGTGGATTTCTTATCTAAAGTTGATCGTTGTTGAGATATTGAGGTGTAATTTGGGTCGGGAAACATTTTGATTAAGGGTATAATTCTAGGAATTGCATTGTCTTAATCTTGATTATAGTCGAACATTCTCTTCCTTAGTCTCTTCCTGTGAGAGTAGGCACGCCCGGTCAAATCACGTAGCTCCCTCACGCTCGGTTTAATTTCATCATTTATTTTTCGACTTGATTGTTTGAGGTCCACGCTTCTGCCATTTTGCTTAACGTGGTCCGTAACACTTTTAAACTAATGATGATAACAACGCATTTTCTTTTTCCGCCATTTATATCCCACCGATGTCGTATCATGTAGGTCTTAGGAAATCTTTTAAGAACGCGTTACCCACGTCTTCTGGAACTACCCACAACTTCTCATTCACACATCGCTTGATTTCAACTCATAATTCGGTCAATTTTTCTAAGTCTTACGAAGATATACACACCACAACTACGAACGAGCCTAATAATAATAAAAAAAAATCTCCACTTACCGGTCCTTGTGGTCTGAAGAACGTGTTACCCACGTCTGCTTTGATGACCTATTTATTGTGGTCGTTGTCGCGTTGTATTTTTTTCATCTTTTCGACCCTCTCGTGTATTTAGTGGACTGGACGCACGTGAGAAATATGCAACTACAGAAACAACATTCATCAAATTACTTTCTCTAGCTGAGAATAGTGTGTTCGTCAATTGGCCATGGCCACTAACAAACCCTATTCCACCTTCTCCTACTCGCTCTTCCTTATTTTCACCATCCATGCCGTTTTAGCACGTTCACATGTCCAAGTCAAATCAGCCTTTGATTTCCTCAAGCACGTTCAGGCATCCTGTAAGGGGGAAAATTATCAAAACAGTCCTAAAGTTATTACAATTTTTCCAATCCAATCCTAACATTTTTTTTTTATCAATTCAATCCTAAAACTTTTGCATTTATGCTAATTCAGTCTGCCGGATCAAATTTAGCCAACCGATGCTAACATGGATGTTGGCCGATGCTAGCCTTCTAGCCAACGCTGACATGACAATTTTTTGATTTTTTTGATTTTTGATTTTTCCTTTACTTGGCCGAAAGGCTAGGCCTCATCAGCCACTGATGAGGCTCCCCCTCACCGGCCATTAGCAAGGGTGAGCCTTGGCCACCCTTGGCAAGGCATCACCCTCACCATTGCTAGGCAAGGTTGAGCTCACCCTCGCCGAGCAATGGCAAGGGCAACGCCCCCCAGTGAAGTCAAGGCTTGCCCTTGCCATTGCCGGCAAGGGCGAGTCTCACCAGTGGCCAACGAGGTTGACCTCACCACTAGAGGAAGAAGGAAAGTTTAAAAAAAAAAAAGATGAAAAAATTCGAAAAATTAAAAAAATTAAAAAATTGTCACTTTAACGTTAGCCAAACGAACGGCTAAATATGACTGGATCAATTGAATTTGCACAAATGCAAAAGATTTAGGATTAAATTGATAAAAAAAAGATTTAGGACTAAATTGAAAAAATTACAGTAGGTTTAGGATTGTTTTAGTAATTTTCTCGCCACAAGGATAACCACCCCCAAGGCATCCATGAGCTCAAGTGATACCTCGAGAAATTTGGCTACTTGAACCACAACCAATATGAGCATCCGATCCACACTGGTGATGACGACTTCAATGATTTGCTAGAGCACGCCGTCAGGATGTATCATCTCAATCATCATCTAAACACCACTTGAACTATGGCCAATCTAACCAGCCGGTCCATACTGGTGATGACGACTTCGACGATTTGCTAGAGCATGCCACTAAGGTTTATCACCTCAATTATTATCTAAACGCCATTGGAACCTTAGATCCCCAAATGATTTCGGAAATGATGACGCTGCGGTGCGGTGTGCCGGATATCGTCAACAGGACCACTCGGATGCAGCCCGACAAGAAAGGCCGGAACCTCCGTGGTCTCGGCTCCTTCCATGCGGTGTCCCACTACAAGTTCTCTGAGGGAAACACTAAATGGCCAATCTCACAGCACCAAATCTTAAGTTAGTGTAGTCAAGATAACAAATCATTAACTCATCATAATTATTCTTACAAATAGGAATTATTTTGCAATTTTCAGAAATGTGGCGTACATATATAAGGATTGTTTTCTTTCTTTTTTCTTTTTAAATTTCCAATTAAGAAGTCAAGAACATAGTAAGTTGAAAACGCTAGGATAGGCTAATGCTTGGGCTGATGTCACCTCAACCTCTGGAATCAGTCCCTTGTTTTTCGGATGGCATGGTGTCTTAAGTAGTCTTTCAAGACATCATTAATCCTCCAAACGATCGGATTTGCAATGGTGAGAAACTTTCTAACACAGCATGAAGAACTCCCAACCCCCTCCAGGCTCTTGCTTGAATAAGGAAAAAGGCAAATTTGAAAAATTACTAAGAATTCGTTTGGAACAGTTTAGGAAAAAAGTTAAGGTGTTTCGTGAATTTTTTATGCACCACTTTAGGAAAATGCTAGTATTGGCAATGCTAAAAGCTCGGGACATGTGGGCCTTTATCGGCTGCATTTGATTCAGCATTTGCAAGAAGCTTTGAGTCCCATGCAAATGTTAAAAGCCCAAAGTTATTTGAGGAAATACAATTGTGTTTGGTAAATTTTTTTTGTAAATGGACTTTGAGTTGAATGTATGTTTGATAAAAAAAAACTTTCGCAATAAGCTTTGATGGGTATAATATATATATATATATATATATATATATATATATATATATATATATATTGAAAATTGAACTAAACTCTTCACCGAATCGGGGAAGGGCTACGGCGCCGCGGCGAGCCGTTTTAGCGGCCGACGGCCGTCGGCTAAGGTCGCTCGAGGTTGGGCGACCTCGGGTGAGGGTCGCTCGACCCGGGGCCGCGTGACTCAAGCGACCGCCGCCTGGGTCTTGCGGCCACAGGTGGCCCCCGCCTAGGTCTCGTGACTCCGGTCACCGTTGCATGACCCTTGCGAGACCCAGGTGAGGGCCGCTTGCGGCCGCGAGACCTAGGCGGTGGTCGCCTGGGTCACGTGGCCCCTAGGTCGAGCGACCTTTGGCGACCCTCGCTGGAGGTCGCACCTCAGGCGACCTCAGCCGATGGCTACTAGCGCCGGATTTGGCTTGCTAGTGGCCGTAGCCCTTCGCCGATCCGGCAAAGGGCTGCCTCCTTTTCAATTAAAAAAATAATAATTAGGGGAAAAATTGGAAATATTAAGAATTAATGAGGGTAGTTTTAAAAGGGAAAAAATAATTTTAGTATTTTGAAGGCAAGTTGAAATTAAAAACTGGCTTCAAAGTTGAATCAAATGATCCAATATTTTCCCAAGGGGCTTTTAGGGCTGAAAACCCCTTAAAAATGATGAATCAAATGTAGCCATCATTTTCGATATGCTATTGTGGGATTTAATGATCTATTTTTTTATTCTAATCATGCCCTCATTGATAATTGTAGGGAATCGCTAGATGGCCGGCTTTTAATTACCATCTCACCTGTGGCATAGAGAACAGCTTCGATGGGCCCGGAGGAACCATTGCCCATGATTTCCCGCCAACTGGCAGGCCATTCCGCTACGATGCAGGCGAGATGCTTGATGGGATCCGATTCCCTTGTCTAAATTACTACCACATGCCGTTCCGCTACGACGCCACGATTAGTGGATTAAATTGAAACTCTTGTGGGTTTTGAGCAGGGGGAATATTTACTGTTTGGTCATAATTTCTTTCGATTATTCATATATTTTTTCTTGACTATATTTACTGTTTGGTCATAATTTCTTTCGATTATTCATATATTTTTTCTTGACTTTTTATTAAAATCGATATAATCTATCGTATACGATATTGAAATTGAGAATTGTGATGCAGAAAAAATGTAATATTCTGTTTATTATCAAATGAAGAGTACATAGATCTATCTATAAGCTTTACAAAAACATCAGGGAACTATGCTGAATCTCCTATAATCTCTTAAATATATTTCTGATACTATTAAAAGGATATTAAAACCAAGTGATGCATTTTCTAGCGACAAAAGAAAAAAAAAAAAAGAGAGAGAAAAGAAAATATCTAGCGTGTTACGACATGATTAAGCATCTAGTCTATGACGCTTTGATGCCGCCCTATATCTGGGTACGATCCGCACATGTTCTTGGTCTGTGGTTCTAATAGAGATAAGGGAATCAGATGCCATCGATGTCGCTTCAAAACATAGCACAAGCATCTCACTCCTTCATGTATAAATGGAAGTTCCTTCGCTATACCACTGCAAAGGCGAAAACATGCGTCGAAGCTTAGGAAATACTCCCAGTTCCATCCCTGGCTGGAACACCACCTCCGATGATTACCTCGAACACATCTCGAGAATGTCAAGGACGCTTAGCGTCAATCCCGATATCTCTCAATACCCGAACGTGTACAGAGCCTTCAAGAATGAGCCGGCCTCCAACGAAGTCCAAAACGGGGCTCTGCTCGGCCAGTACCAGAATGATCTTCCTCGGCAGAAGGTCGAGGCAGTGTCGGAGCGGGACCGTAAAAAGAACGAAGGCCGTGGAGGATCTGCTGAGTTAGAAGCTAATGCTGATAGCTCTGCTGGGCAAAAGCCGGCGAAGCTTCAGCTGAGCAAATGGAAGACCTTCAGACAGTTCTAACCGGGATCCAAATGCACTAGTGTTGTTCGTGCAGGAATAAATTTGGTCATGGCATGCAGTAGTACTTTACAGTGTTAAAGTGAGTGTTATACTTTCTTACACAGTAGTTTACAGTTGCAATGTAACAAGGCTTTGGGCACTGTCCCTCTGCTCTGAGAAAATATTCAGTGGTTAGTAACCACAACGTCATCGGCTGACGTGGCGTGCATATTTCACTGAGAAAGTGACATCTGTCCGTGAGCTGAAATATGTAGAAATTGAAAAATTAAAATCGGAAGGGCTAGGACGCTCTTTTCTCTCTTCTCTGGCAAATCACTGACAGAAGGAATAATAAATGCTTGTCTCCGCTCAAAACCCTCTCTCTCATCTTTTCAATTTTTCGGGGCTTGTTTACCCAGGCGCTCTCTCTCCCCTCTTTTCTTTTCTCTCTCATCTTTTCAATTTTTCAAGCAATAGGCTTGTTCACCTGCTCTCTCTCTCCCCTTTTCGGAGAAAATATTCGCTTGTTTCTCACTTGCATCAACAAGAAGACGGCATTTTTTTTTTTGGTAAAGGTAAGAAATAAGAAGACGGCATTTTTCTTCCTCCATCTTTCCAGAAAATCAAACGTTGGAGCGATTTCCATCAACGCAGATCAAGCAACAAGCGTAACCTTGGACGACTAGCGCACAGGGAGTGAGAGATTATTCGTAGTCTCCAAAGAGAATGGGGTGCACGCTGTTGGTCCTCCTCTCTGATGTTGTTCATCTGGTTTCTCTTGCTGCCTGACTGTGCAGGCCGACCATATTCATAGAGATCATATAAAGAGTGGGGTGCATGCTCACGGACGATCACGGGAAACTGTATCATAAGGGCGGTTGCGGAGGGTTCGGGAAGGGCAACTTCTCGGAGCTCTTCAAGCCCATCGAGGAGTACGAGAAGACGCTAGAAGGGCGGCGAGTCTCTGCCTACCACCATTTGTTACCTAGTGTGGGTTTCTCGTGGAAGCATAGTTCGTCGCCGTATATTTGAGAGCTAAGTCTAGTGGAATGAACACTCTTTGTTGATGAGGTTGGGTGCGTTTGTGCTTCTCTGATGAACAATAATGAAGAAAACTCTATAGTCGGATTTGAGATTGCACGTCACGGCATGAACCAGCAAAGAAGAATTGAACCTATGTGCACAGATAGATGACGACAGTTCCTTCTTCATCGCCTCTATCTTAGACCATATATGATTGGCCTTTTGACATCACAATAGCAAACTCTAATCATTGATGCTCTAAAAGCATGAAAGCTCTATCGTCGGATGTGAGAAGAAGCACATTGAAAGCGGCAAATTTTTACGGTCGCTCGTAGCATTTCGTTAACAATGCATATTTGTAGATCGAAATAGATGGCTAATTATGCCGTCCCTGTCAAGTCTTCATACTAAAGCTTTATTGCTGCTAAAAAAATTCTGGTTGATGGAATCTTCAAAGTGGTGAAGCTTTAAATGCAATGATAACGTGAATGCATAGTTGGCCAAAAAAATAAAGTACAAAATGGCGAGAGGAAAAAAAAACACGAAGGCATAAGAAGAAATGAAGAAACAGGTATGCAATTTCTCTTTTGCATTATAAAGAATATCTCATTCTTTCAAAGGATCCCAAACAATGCATGAAAGTTCACTTAGGATGGTCCCAAAAAATTACTGCTGATACACAAACATAAAGCCATTAGTTGATTTCTATCATAGAGATGGGGCAATGCGTCTGCACTCTGCTTGAAATGTCCGCCCACCATTCCTGGCAACATTTTGGCCTTCCTCGATCGCGCTGGTCAATAGCTTCACCACTGGATCGTTCACGAGTTCTTCCTTCGTCAGTGCATCAAATATGGGTGGTTTTCCTAACAGCCCTTCATCCATTCGCCCAGTTCTTCAACATCTGTGATGGCGTAAATTATGCCCCCGACAACCAGAGTATGTGCATACTCAGTCTAGCAAGAGAAACAAGATGAACAACATCAGAGAGGAGGACCAACAGCATGCACCCCATTCTTTTTGGAGACTGCGAATAATCTCCCACTCCCCTTGCCCTGGTTGTCCGAGGTTATTCCTGTCGCTTGATCTGCATTGATGAAAATCGCTCCAATGTTCGATTTTCTAGAGAAGATGGAGGAAGATAAATTCCGTCTTCTTGTTGATGTGGTGAGAAACAAGCGAATATTTTCTCCGAAAAAGAAGGGGGGAGAGAGAGTTACTTGAAAAGTTGAAAAGAGGGAAAAGTACAAAAAAAGTCATAAACCTTTTGTCTTTGTGCCGATTTACCAATTTAGTCCCAAGTCTTTTTACGTTATGCCAATTCAGTCTTTTTCGGCCAATTTTGGCCGGATTTTGTTGACTAGACGCCGGCCGGCTGATGTAGCCTGATTGGCGTTAATGTGAACAACTTTTAATAATATTTTAATAATTTTAATTTTAATTTTAAATTTTTTTTCTGCTCCTCTTCTTCCTCTAGCCGGTCGCTGGACCTCGGCAACCGGCCAGAGGTGACGGCCGATGAGGTTGAGGTCGACCTCGCCGGTCCGTCGCAATCCTCCTCCCATGAGCCCTTACCCCTCGCCACGGTAGTCCCGCCGGCGGCGAGCTGAGTTCCACCCCCATCCCCAACACCACCAGAGCCCAATCACAGCCGGGATCCCGACCTCGCTTGTCACCGCCATGGACGAGGCTCTTCTCCAGATCTGGAGCTGGGCCGCTGGAAAGACGAAGCGGAAGACGAACAGAGGAAGTCGCGGGCAGATTTTGGATTTCTGGGTTCAATTTTTTCCCCTATTCTCCCGACGAGCTGCGATGAAAAATGGGAGAGCTTCGGCATTCAGGTGGCCTTGGAAAGTCAACGTGCTTATCTCGGGAGCCCGTGACTTAATGGGCCTTTTTATTAATCCGACGATTGTCTATTGTAGTAGAGAATAACCGAGTAAAGGATTGGGCTGCTAAACTTAAAAACTCAACCTTTTACTTCCTAATTGGGTAGCACATCCCCTCAGCCACTGTGGGACTTGCTTTGTCTTGATGCTCCTATTGTAAGCCTGAATGTTTAAGACTGTTTTGGTTCAATAAAACTTCCTTTGACCCAAAAAAAAAAAAACAACAACAACACTAAGGGGCAGTGGCTGTTGCTCCATATGATAGTAGACTGATGATTAATTAGTTATCTCAACATTGCCTTATCCTCAATCGAGTTAATCACATAAGGAGATATAGAATTCATACAGGGTCCCACTTAAAACACAAATCTTCTTATAGATTGATTTGCACTATCATCGGCAATACACCGCATCTTTAATGAAAGTGATGATTACACAAATGATTCTTGAAAATTAATTAAAATGTCCAATGTCATCTTTGAACTTTTAATTTGTTCGATGTAGTCCTTGAATTTTGGTTCAATGTGTAATATCATCCTTAAGCTTTTAGTTAGTTCAATGTGGTCCTTAAACTTTTGGTAAATATTCAATTTAGTCCATAAATTTTATGAATTTCATGCAAACAAAATGATTATATTGAACATTTACTAATAGTTTAAGAACTATATTGTACAAATTAAAAGTTTAAAGATGACATTGTAAATTATACTAAAGTTTGGGAACTATATTACATATTAGAAAGTTCAGGGACTACTTGCATTTAATAAAACTAGAATGTACCTATGCAGCATTTGTGGCTTTTCACACGCAATATAGGAATCCCACGTGTCGATTCTTTTGAATTATATAACACAATGCTTTAGCATTGTGTTTGGCTCGCGATACTTAAGTGGGGATCAAAGACTAGGTCAATGTCTGCGAGGCTTTCTCTATGAAATACATAAAATTAACAATTGAGTTCTAACAATATTACTTCTTCGGTTCCCAGTTTTACACGTCTTCTTCTCAAAGACCTAGTAAAGGTCGTTTTTAGTACCGTACTCAGGGTTTCTTTCCTCGAATTCCCAGTCTTATACGCGTTTTTCTCGAAGATCGATGCGGTCGTTGTCTGTTAGTACGTACTTGCGGTTTCTTCCATTCATGAACATTTCAATTTCGAAGGGACCTTATGACCTAGCTACTGCTACACCTCAAAAGGGACATGTATCCATAAATAGGCCTCCTTCGATACGGCAACAATGCATAAAACATTCATTCTCTGCTAGAAGAGTGCGCGTTCATCAGTTCAGCCATGGATGCTATGTTCTTTTCCACCTTCTCATACTTGCTCCTCCTCACTTCCCTCTTTCACGCCGCCTCAGCACATTCAGATGACCAAATAAAATCGCCCTTTGAGTTCCTCCAGCACCTTCAGGGATGTCACAAGGGCAATCATACCGGAGGCATTCGCGAGCTCAAGAGATACCTCGAGAAATTTGGTTATTTGAATTACAACCAATCCGGTCATCCGACAATCCATGCCGACGACGACGACTTCGACGACCTGTTAGAATTTGCTGTTAAGACGTACCAACTCAATTATCATCTGAATGTCACGGGAACTTTGGATCCCCAGACTACGTCCAAAATGATGAGACCACGATGCGGCGTGGCGGACATCATTAATGGAACCACCCGCATGGGGTTCGGAAAGAAAGGGCGGAACCTCCGTGGGATCGGATCTTTCCATACCGTGTCTCACTATGCGTTCTTGGAGGAAGCCCTAGATGGCCGGCCTCTAATTACCATCTCACCTATGGCTTCCTCCCAGGGACCCCAGAGGCTGCCACGGCCCCAGTTGCCCGGGCTTTTGCCACGTGGACCTCGGTGACACGCTTCACTTTCTCGTACGTCGAGGACCATGAAATTGCCAACATACAGATAGGGTTTGCAAGAGGAGACCATGGAGACGGTGCACACAACAGCTTCGATGGCCCCGGAGGAACTCTTGCCCACGCGTTTCCGCCAACAGTCGGGCTGTTCCACTACGACGCGGATGAGAAGTGGGCCGTTGATCCACCCTCCGGCTCGGCCGCTTTTAACGTGGAGACGGTGGCTTTACACGAGATCGGTCACCTCCTTGGGCTAGGGCACAGCGATGTTGAAGGGGCCATCATGTACTCCTCCATAGCTCCTGGGACTACCAAAGGTCTCCATGCGGATGATATTCAAGGAATCAAGGCGTTATACAACTTTTGATTAGGGGTTTGAATTGATTCTCTTTGTGGGTTTTGAGCAAGGGAAGCATTTACTATTTGGTCATAATTTCCTTCGATTTATACGTATCATTTATTTTTAAGGTCCGCTACAATCCATATAATGTATCTTATACAACTTTGACTCCCTTCTACAATATGGAGGATGGGATTTTGCTTGTGAAGCTTGAACTAGTCGCAACCGTACCATCACAAGCTATTAGCAGAATCTTGACACTCTACACAATGTATAAGTAAAGCCACCCGATTCATCTCGAAGGGTCCTTTATAGCTCAATCCTAGTTTTCACAAAGATACTATTGAAAGCCGAGCGATGCTTCTTCTTGAGATAGCTAGTATAAGCACTTAGAAGGGGGGATGAATAGGTGCACAAATAATTTCTCGAGATACGGAAGCGATTCTAGGCAAACGATAGAAATGAAGTTCTCTCTTAATACGATTAAAGTAAAGTAAAGAGTAGGGAAGAGAAAGTTTAACACAAGGTTTATAGTGGTTCGGCTTATTCCAAGCCTACGTCCACTCTTCCGCACTGACAGCCCACCGGCTGGATTTCACTATGAACAAAAGAGAAGTTACAAGACAGGCTTTTCCTTGATTCCACAGTGTAGATGTTCTATCACACTTCCTCAAGGTTTCTTACAAATATAGACTCTCTTTTGTTTACAAGATTTCGCTCAACAAATGAATTGACTAAGAACAAAGAGCTTCAGACTTTGGAATTCTTCTATCGTGCACACCCTCGAACAACTGGAACGTCTTCCTTATATACTTCTTCATGCCATCATACCCGTTGGCACTTACCAAAGGAATTCCTCCAATCTACCCGTTGGACGGAATCAATTAGGAAGATCATTCAAGCTATTAAAGGAACATGTCGATAGCCCATCAATCATGTTCGCCCATACAATCAGGATCTCGGTTTCCATAAGTAGAACATTCCAAGTATACTTTGCCAATCATCGGATCCTTAATCTTCGAATCAATTATGATCAAATAAAGGATTCCATCATGTCATATCCAGCCAAGAGATCTTCTCTAGTCGATAAGGTCACATCCTTAATGAAACATCCAGTTCGGATAGCCTTTCTTCAACGGATTAGAAACGTCAATGAGGATAGACTTTGAGTCTTGAGTCTGGCTGTCCGGAAGTCTTCAGACTTTAAATAGCAGAGTCTGCAAGCCTTCAGACTAGACTGATGGAAATGTTTTGTCAACTTCAAAACACTTCAAGAGGATTTCTCCAACAATCTCTCCCTTTTTGATGGTGACAAAACTTTCCTGCAGATTTGGAAAACTTTGACCTGCAAAACATTTCTCAAACACATATGCATATCTTATAGAGATAAATGGCTAAATGAATAACACTAGAATCTGCAACCACAGAAAATAGGTTAGTCTAGTATGCAATAAAGCCATCCATAAGATATCAATAGTAGTTAATAATATAAGCAGTCAAATCCAAATCCCAAATTTAGTCCACATCCAGACACGCAAGTCAAGTCAAAACAAACCACAAACCAAACAAGCCAAAAGCTCGACAAATTTAAGTTCAAAGTTTTTCAAATCTCGCATCTCTCCTCCTTTTTGTCAGCATAAAAAAGAAAGGTTGAGATGAAAATGGAGTAGAGTCAAGAATGCTTGGGAACATGAACAAACTGGAAATCTCCCATTGACTGAACGATGCCTTCCAGCCTTTTCAAGTCTTCTTTCAGTTGTGCAACATCCTCACCCTTAGCATTAGCTTGAATCTGAAGAGAAAGGGCTTGGATCTGATCATCCAATGAACCCGAAGAAGCTTGACCTACATTCTGCAAGTTCTGAACTTCGCATCCCAATGCATATATCTGACCTTGCATCTCCAAGAGAATATCCATAACTCTGCGAAAATCTGCTGAATTATCGGTGCAACGTCTTTGGCGTCGGCACGATCGATGGAGTAAATGCGGACGATGGTATATCAAAGCATAATCACGCAGATTTGGCGATGAAACATCATGACCTTCCTCGGGAAATTGAGAGGCATAGATGTCCTCTGGATCTGTGGAGAGCGGCCGACTCCCTCACTGGTTGCAGGATATGAGGGCATTCCTCTTTCCTCTTGATCTCCCCCTTTTTCCATGCCTTTAGGTGGAGAAGAGTGCTCCTCATGTTCTCCTTCATTTTGATCTCTTTTCTCCTCTTCTTCTTTTTCAACTCTCTCTTTCTCAGCATCTCTTTCTTCTTCTTCTTCTTCTCTTTCCTCCGTTTCTTTTTCCTCTAATTCTTTCTCTTCTCTTTCTTTGGTCCGCTGTTCTGAGTCTTTCTCTGGAACAGAACGACTCAGATTCTTCAATGCCATTGCAGAAATAGTGATGTTTTCCTCATCATCTTCATCCTCAATGATGAGAGCTCTTCTTCTCTTGGATGAAGCATCCATGGGCTCCTTCCCTTTTCTTTTTGCTGCAGAAGAGATTGGATGAGTTTTGACTGGAGTCTTCTCCTTGAATTTCTCGAATGCCTTGCTTAGTTCCTTCAGACACATTTTAGTCACCATTTTCAGTCCTACCACCATATGATCGCACGATCGAGCACAAAGAATTTGCGGAGGCTGAGTGTTCAGATGTCTGAATAACTTCGTCACAAGACTTGGATAAAGAAGTTGACCTCTGTCCTTCATCACTGCTTTATACATGTGGAACATAATAGTGTGAGGAAGAGAAAACATTTTCCCAGTGATGATGGCATACATCAGCTTTGCCTCTGAACTTGAAACATCAGTCTTGGAAGTTGATTTTGGTCTGAGGCAATTGATCACAATCTTGTGAAGCAAAATGTTGAATGCACTCATCCTTGAGTAAGAAATCTTTTCCTCTGTTCTCCTGTCCTTAACAAGTTCCAATGTAGCACGAGCAATAGATACTTTGATCCGTTGATATCTTCCTCTCTCAACTCCTAACACATCTGCTAGCATATCCATATCCATTACAAAGTCTTGATCTTTGACACTGAAAGAGAATCTATTCGCATCCAAGAAACTAAGATTTGAATAGAAATATGCAGTTAATTGAGGATAGGCCTCTGTGGTGTCTGAGCAGAATTTTTCAAGTTGAAAATAACCGAACTTTTCCCTCAAGTTCACATTCACATCCAGAAAATCAAAATCCACACTCTTAGGGTTTATTACCCCACGCTTCAGCAGTTTTGAGTATAGATCATTATGTTCCTTTGATCTAAACAACTCTCCCATTTTTCCTCGATTTTCCACCGCAACACCCATTCTCGGTTGAAATTGGTTGTACAATTTGTCATCATCATTCCCATCTATCGGATTAAATCCCCAATCACGAGGATCACTTGGAATATTCGCAAGGGTTTCTTCTGCCACCCCTTTACGAGCAATTCTCAAACTTTCCATTTTTCGCAAAAAGATATATTCATTTCCATATCCTTTGTCCTTAAGAAAATCATCGACATAGTTCAATGGAGTACCAGTCCCTTTTAAAGCACGATACAGCTTATAAATAAAAGAGGGTCTTTGAACTCTTATAGGATCTGCATCTTCAATGATTTCTTCCTTTTGTTGATGATCAACACCTTGAGGTCTAGATGGAGGAGAATGACGCTGCTGAGAATGTTGTGGACTCTCGCTGATTTGGAGACACTTCTTCTTCAGTGAGATCGAAGTGCGTAGGCCCCTCACTCATTCGCCGTGGTCCCCTGCTTGCGATCCTCGAAGACTTTCTTGAAGACGACATCTTTCTTAGTCTTTGAAAGATTCCTTGCTTGACTTTCCCAAGAAAGATGACAACTTTTTCGAAGATTAAATAAGAGAGGAAAACAGGAATGGAAGATTGGTGCTTTTTAGGGTTTTGGAGTTAAGCGAAGAGAAACCGACTGTATATAAAACAGTCAAAAGGAGGGAATAACAAACGTCGTAATGGAAAGTGAAAAGATGCATTTTAAAAAAAACTGCCTTTTTTCGAAAAATGGTCATTTCAAAATAACTCATTTTTCAAAAGGAAACGTTGCAATAATCTCGTCAATTAAAGATAGCGGTTGAGATAACAATAATCAAACACGGTTGATGAACGTACCTTTTCAAGATGAGATTTAGAGAGAAATAACTTACGGTCAAAGTCTTGCAGTCAAAGTCTTGTTTGTCGAGAGTCTCTAGACTTTAACTTCTTCAAACCTCAAAATGTTGAGTCTGAACGGATAATTTCAAATTGATTTTTCTCCAAAGGCTTTGTAAATATATCCGCAAGTTGGTTCTTTGAGTCAACAAACTGAATCGTAATTTCTCCATTTTGAACATGATCTTTAATGAAGTGATGTCGAATCTCTATATGCTTTGCTCTTGAGTGAAGAATTGGATTTTTGGTGAGATTGATTGTGCTGGTGTTATCACATTTAATCTCCGTGCATGAATCTTCAATTCCAAAGTCTCTTAGCTGTTGTTTTATCCACAGAATTTGTGAACAACAACTTCCAAGAGCTACATACTCTGCTTCTGCTGTAGAGAGAGCTACTGTACTTTGCTTCCTTGAAAACCAAGACACCGTCCTGCCTCCAAGTAGTTGACAGGTACCTGAGGTGCTCTTTCTATCAATTCTGCATCCGGCCAAGTTTGCGTCTGAGTATCCAAGAAGAGTAAAGTCTCCCCTTTTAGGATACCAGAGACCAAAGCTTGAAGTTGATGCAATATATTTGATAATACGCTTTGCAGCATTTAAATGAGATTCTTTAGGGTCTGCTTGAAATCTGGCACAAATGCAAACACTAAACAAAATGTCAGGTCTAGAAGCAGTAAGATAAAGAAGTGAACCGATGATACTCCTGAATAACTTTTGGTCGACTTTCTTTCCTCCTTCATCTTTGTCTATCTTCAAGGAACTTGACATTGGTATTTCAGCCTTTTTGCAATTGTCCAGTCCAAACTTTTTAACAAGATCATTAGCATATTTTTCTTGATGAATAAAAGTTCATTCCTTCAGTTGTTTCACTTGAAGTCCAAGAAAGAAGGTTAACTCACCCATCATGCTCATTTCAAATTCATCATGCATGGTCTTAGAGAATTTCTTTGCACAGACTTTCATTAGAGGATCCAAAAATAATATCATCGACATATATTTGAACAAGCAGAAAACTCTCACTTTCTCTTTTAATAAAAAGAGTAGTGTCTACTTTACCTTTAACAAAACCATTTTTAATTAAAAACTTACTCAGTCTGTCGTACCAAGCTCGAGGTGCTTGTTTTAAGCCATATAAGGCATTTTTGAGTCTGAATACTGAGTCTGGTTTCCTTGGGTCTTCAAACCCAGGTGGTTGTTCCACATAGACTTCCTCATGCATGAATCCATTTAGGAAGGCACTTTTGACATCCATTTGGAATAACCTAAAATTTTTATAACAAGCAAAAGCAAGTAATAATCGAATTGCTTCTAACCTTGCTACTGGTGCGTAAGTCTCGTCATAGTCTATCCCTTCTTCTTGTGTGTATCCCTTGGCCACGAGTCTTGCCTTGTTTCTTATGACTTTTCATTTCTCGTTCATCTTGTTCCTGAAAACCCATTTAGCTCCAATAACAGACTTACCTTTCGGTTTAGGAGTCAATTCCCAGACATCATTAATACTGAATTGATTGAGCTCTTCTTGCATAGCTTCAATCCAGCTTTCATCAGATAAAGCTTCTTCTATACTTTTGGGTTCTATTTCAGAAATAAGAGCCACAACACTAGACTCTTCGCGCCTTTTGGATCTTGTGCGAATTCCTTCATTGATGTCTCCAATAATAAGATCTTTGGGATGACTGGACTTATGTTTCCGATTCTGGTTAATTTGTCAGATTGATGGTCACTTCCTTCACTTGAATCTTCAACAGTCACTTGTTGCTGGTCCTTCAAAGTCTGAGCTATTTCCTGAGATTTAGACTTTGTAGAGTCTGGAGCAGGTTCAGATTCTTCAAGATGAGTCTGAATGGATTCATTTTGCATAGAATCTTGGAATTTAACATTCATTGATTCTTCCACTGTTTGAGTTTTCTTGTTGTAGACTCTGTACGCTTTGCTTGTGGTTGAATATTCAAGGAAGATGCCTTCATCTGACTTTTCTTCAAACTTACCAACTCGATCATTTGCATTTTTCAGTATAAAACATTTGCATCCGAATACATGAAAATATGAAACAATAGGCTTCTTTTCTTTGAATAGTTCATAGGGGTTTTTTTTTTTCTAGAATAGGCCTTAGAAAAACTCTATTTATAATGTAACATGCTGTTGAAACTGATTCAGCCCAAAAACGTGAAGAGATGTTACTTTCAATTAAAAGAGTTCTAGCCATTTCTTGAAGCGATCTATTCTTTCTTTCCACAACTCCATTTTGCTCTGGAGTATATGGAGAGGAGAATACATGCTGAAAACCAGATTCATTATAAAATTTTGTAAAATCATGATTTTCAAATTCACCTCCATGATCTGTTCTTATACTCGAGATAACATACCATTTTTCATTTTGAACCTTTTTAGCAAACTTTTCAAAGTAAGAGAAAGTTTCAGACTTACTTGCTAAGAAATATACCCAAGTAAATCGTGAGTAGTCATCCACAATTACTAGGCAGTATTTCTTACCTCCAATGCTTTGTGTTCTGGTTGGTCCAAAAAGATCCATATGCAGAAGCTGCAGTACACGATTAGTTGAAACTTGATTTATTGGTTTAAAGGAATTTCTCACCTGTTATCCCAATATACATGGTGTACATAGATCAGACTTTTGGTATGATAAATTGGGTAGACCACGAACAAGCTTCTTTGCTGAAATTTTGGCTATCTGCTTCATATTGATATGCCCAAGCTTCCTGTGCCATAAGTTTGCTTCGTCTTGGATTGAGATTAGACATTGCGATTCATCTGGTTTCACATCCAAGAGATAGATATTTCCATATCTTCAACCCATGAATGACTGAGTAGAATCTTTACTAATTCCTGAACATATTCTCTCTTGAAAGTTGATTTTGAAACCAGTATCACATAGTTGACTAATACTGAGCAAATTGTAATTAAGTCATTCCACTAAGGAAACATTGCTGATTGTGAGGTTTCCAATCTTTACAGTTCCAAATCCCACAATTTTTCCTTTGCCGTTTTCTCCAAAAGAAACTTTTCCACCATTTACTCAAACAAGCTTTATGAAGTAATTTGAGTCTCCTGTCATGTGTCTTGAGCATCCACTATCCAGATACCATTTTACCTTTTTCTTGATAGTGACCTGCATTTAAAAAAACTCAAACCTTCTTTGGTACCCATATTTTCTTGGGTCCATTGGTGTTAGTATGATATGCGGTTTTTGCCCAAACCTTTTTAACAGTTTCCAAATCATAGGACATTCTTTTTCAAAATGATCTCGCACTATTGCACTTTGAGCATCCGAGAGCATTGCGACCTCTTTGGTTTTACAAAGATTCTTTTAAAATGATTTTTGTAAGCATCTCTTATGGGTCTTTGTTTGATTCTTTCCTTTACTTTAGGAAAATCAATTAAAGAAACGGTTTCAGCAGTCATTCCCAAACCAGATTTATTGAAATAAGGTCTTTGAACAGAGAGAATTTTTTCTAGTTTCTCAGATCCTATAGAAAATCTTTTGGAAATATTTGAGATATCACTTTTCAAGAATGCATTTTCTTTTAAAAGATTATCTTCACTTTCTTTAAGAGAATAAACATTCTTGTCTAAACATTTCACTTTTTCTTTCAAAATATTTTCCTGTTGTTTTAGAGCGAGTTTTCCTTCTTGAGTTCGGAAATTCTTTTAAGAGAAGTCTTAAGACTAAAACACAATTCATCAATGTATTTTGAAACTTTAATGGGGATTTTGAAGTTACTTACCTCAAATTCGCTTTCTGAATCTGAATCTGTCTCAGAGTTTGAATCCGAATCCGATTGTGCCATTAGACATATATTGGCATAATCATCATCACTTTCTTCACACTCTGTATCACTCCAGGTTTCTGCTTTAAGAGCCTTTCGATACTTTTCAGTCTTTCCTTTCTTCTTCCTCAGAAGAGGACAGTTGGGTCTAATGTGTCCATTTTTCTTACATTCAAAGCAGACTACATCTTTGTTTGATTCATCATCCTCAACAAACTTAGTCTGTTGCTTTTGAAAACTTTGTTTCTTTGGATTGAATCTTCTTCCTTTTCTGTTCAGCTTTCTGAATCTTTTTATCATGAGAGCAAGCTCCTCATCATCCATATCGTCTTTAGACTCTGTAACATCAGAATCATCATTAGATTTTAATGCAATGGATTTCTTACCTTTAGGGTCTTCGTCTTCATTGATTCGTTCCACTTCATAAGACTGAAGAGTTCCGACCAACTCATCAACAGATAGTGGCATGATTCTTTGGGTCTCTCTGATTGAGGTCTTTATGTGATTCCAATCCTTGGAGAGTCTACGCAGTAGCTTGTTTACCTTCATGGGATCGAAATTGGTTGACCGTGATTTTCAAGACCATTCACGATTTCGTAAAACGACTAAACGTATCGCTATATTCTCCTGATTTCATTTTGAAGGCTTCATATTGACCGAGGAGAATGTTGATTCTAGTCTCTTTCACTCGATCGGTTCCTTCATAGGTAATATGTAATCTATCCCAAACTTCTTTAGCTGTAACACAAGAAGATATTATGTTATATTCAGTAGGAGATAAAGCACAATATAAAGAATAAATTGCTTTTGCATCAAGAGCTTGTCTCTTGATTATTTCTTCCTGAGTCATTTTGCTAGACTCAACAGTATCTTTTCCTCTTTCTGAGATAGGTGCAGCTTTAGGAATGATTCCTTTTTCTACAACGTCTCATTCCAGAGGATCCTTTGATCTTAGGAACGCCTTCATCTTGTTTTTCCATATGTTGTAATAATTTCCATCAAAGTAAGGCGGTCTGGTATTGCTTTGCCCTTCTACCAGCCCTGGAGCCAACATACTAGCCATGGATCTTTAACTTTGAAGTAAAACACTTCAAACAAAGTGAGTACACAGGCTCTGATACCAATTGAGATAGCTAGTATAAGCACCTAGAAAGGGGGATGAATAGGTGCACAAATAATTTCTCGAGATACGGAAGCGATTCTAGGCAAACGATAGAAATGAAGTTCTCTTTTAATACGATTAAAGTAAAGTAAAGAGTAGAGAAGAGAAAATTTAACACAAGGTTTATAGTGGTTCAGCTTATTCCAAGCCTACGTCCACTCTTCCGCATTGACAGCCCACCGGCTGGATTTCACTATGAACAAAAGAGAAGTTACAACACAGCTTTTCCTTGATTCCACAGTGTAGATGTTCTACCACACTTCCTCAAGGTTTCTCACAAATATAGACTCTCTTTTGTTTACAAGATTTCGCTCAACAAATGAATTGACTAAGAACAAAGAGCTTCAGACTTTGGAATTCTTCTATCGTGCACACCCTCGAACAACTGGAACGTCTTCCTTATATACTCCTTCATGCCATCATACCCGTTCGCACTTACCAAAGGAATTCCTCCAATCTACCCGTTGGACGGAATCAATTAGGAAGATCATTCGAGCTATTAAAGGAACATGTCGATAGCCTATCAATCCTGTTTGCCCATACAATCAGGATCTCGGTTTCCATAAGTAGAACCTTCCAAGTATACTTTGCCAATCATCGGATCCTTAATCTTCGAATCAATTATGATCAAATAAAGGATTCCATCATGTCATGTCCAGCAAAGAGATCTTCTCCAGTCGATAAGGTCACATCCTTAATGAAACATCAAGTTCTGGATAGCCTTTCTTCAACGGATTAGAAACTGTCAATGAGCAGAGTCTGGCTTTGAGTCTTGAGTCTGGCTGTCCGGAAGTCTTCAGACTTTAAATAGCAGAGTCTGCAAGCTTTCAGACTAGACCGATGGAAACGTTTTGTCAACTTTAAAACACTTCAAGAGGATTTCTCCAACACTTCTAACGTGTGTCAACCCTATTAATCATCAACTTTAAAACGTCAATCTCCAAGACGCCTTCCATATCCCCATATTTCTGGGTACCATCCACGCATCTTTATGGAATCGGAGTCAGATGCCACTAATGTCACCTCAAGAACATAGCAGAAGCATCTCACCCTTCATCTATAAATGGAACTTCCTTCACTGTACCACCTCAACTAGGAAACATGCATCAAAGCTTCGACAATACTCCCAGGCGTATGCCTAGCAGGAACACCACCTCCGATGATTACCTTTATGAATGGGCGGGCCTTTAATGAATCCGGAAGGGGGCTCTGCTTGGCCAGAACCAGAACAATCTTCCTCGGCAGAAGGTTGAAGTAGTGTCCGATCAACGGAGCTTGAAACAGGGCTCCGCTCGGCCACTGTCTGGATGATCTTCCTCAGCAGAAGGTCGAAATAGTGTCGGAAAGTGATTATAAAAAGAACAAAGCCCGTGGAAGATTGGCTGAGTTTGAAGCTTATGGCAATGGCTTTGTTAAGCAAAAGAAGTAGAAATTTCGCCCGAGCAAATGGAAGATCCACGAACGGTTCTAACCGGCATCCAGATGCGCTAATGTTCATGCAAGAATAATGAATTTGGTCATGGCATGTAGTAGTACTTTATAGTGTTAAAGTGAGCGTTATGGTTTCTTTATAGTATTATACTTGCTCTGTAACAAGGCTTTGAGTACTATCCCCCCACTTTATAGCAAATTTTGGTTAGTACTAGTAATGGATATTTTCACTTATAGGATACAATTGGCAGAAGAACAAATATTTTTATGAGTCCATCCTTTCCGAATGACGAAAAGATATAAACCATGCCACATGAAAGGTCCTTTCTTAATTCTTGGATAGGCAACACAAACGACGTGAAAGTTAAAAGTACTAAGAATGAAGACAATCTTGTCTAATCATGTAAAGGTGCTGGAAATTCAAATATAAACAGGAAGATAAAATTAAACAGCTAGTGTTTTTAAATTAATCAACATTCTCTTCTCCCCTACAGTACAAGTGTCTGTACCTACTAGTCTGCTACTGATAGTTAACAACAGTGTAAAAAAAAAAAAAACACACCCTACATGACTTACAATTTAGCAATCTCTATTTACAAAAGGAATCCACTTCATTTTGATGGCTATGTCTTCACTACATCAACGGTTGTGTCATCCCCATTACTTCGATAGTTATGTCTCCTCCACTTCTCTACAATTGTCACAATCAGTTTCTCACGAACTTCTTGACTCCGCTACTTCACTCCACTACTCGATGGTTGCATTAAGTTTCCCCTTTTGCGGTTATCTTCATGACAAGTTACATCCAAAATTGTTGGCTCCAACACTTAAATGGTTACTCCATCATCACTCTGTCAACAGCTACATCATTCGTGGCCTTTTGTCATAGAGTCAACCTTACTTGTCGCCAGTATACTCCTAAACTTAATTATCTTAAATCGTATTTTCTGTCAGTTAAAACTAGTTTTCTCGTCGATTAACTAAATTTGCCAACTATTCAACACTCAGGCAATTTTTCTTCTGTCGAATTGTGTTCATTCTCTTCTAGTCCGAGTCAATGGTCAAAGACTCGGCATTTTTTGGTGTCTAATGTTAGGAAAATATGCTTCGAAATTGGGTAGTACAATGAAATCGGATCGAGTAAAACAACTCGGACTTTGAGGCGTGATATCACTTTCTTTAAGGATTTATTTGCCCCACAACGTTGCTAATGGTCACCGGCAAAAATCTTCCAAGATACAACAAAGTCTCGGATGAGAATACTAAATAGCAATTTTAGTATTTCTCCAGGGTCTCTATAGGAAAACAATCGAAAAATTGGCTGCAGTTTTTCAGAAAGAAGACTCGAAAATGACCACCATTTTCTTTCCGAAAAATGACAAGTATATATATGAAACAGTCTTGCAACTCTTCGTGAAAATTGCGAACAAACACGTCTTTAGAAAATTGTTCGGATAAACAAATGCGACTCTTCGGAAGAAGTCGAAAACGAACAATTGCAATCCTTCGGAAAAATTAAAACCGAATAAGTAATTTTCCAAAGGTGATCTTGAAAAGACACAAATAAAATTCGGAATAATTTTTTTTTTAAATAGAATTTCAATTTTCATTTATATTTCATTTTCGAAATTCTCAAATTAAAAGGCAACCTTTGAACCAAAAAATATAAATTAAAATAAAAATAAATAAATAAAAAGCAATGGATTAATGCTAATTAAACCGCGGGCGCCAAATAATCGCGCAATTATTCGCGCACCCGCAAGCGGGTATGGTGGGGTCTAGCCCCACCTAATCACTCCTTTAATTACAAAAGGGAAATCCCACATTTTTAAACTGGCCCTCATGCTCCCACCTTTTCTATGTGGGACAAAGTAAAAAACACTCATTTTGTTTTAACAAACAAAATTCCAACATCTAACACGTTCATACATGAAAGGAGCCGAATTTTTCTGCGTTAGCAGTTGCGAGGGAGGAATTGTACAAGGGGAATTGAACAGGATCGTTAATTAGTATTCTCACGATTATCATCCCCATTTTCTAATGTTTTTCTTAAAATCAAGGTTAATTATTAAGTAAATGGAACTAGATTGCGAGCCAAGAATCACTTCGAACGTTCACGGGCTCCTAAGAAGCTTCTTAGCATGCTCAATCTCCAGTAAGCCAACATTAACTTCTCCGAGAAGCAAAGGCAAAGTCAAAGTCAAAGTCACCAAGACCGGCTTGCTTTGACTGTATATCTTTCAGCACAATTTTACAAAAAGCAAATGGGTGAAAAACAAAAGCAATTCTATTCTGTCCACTGTGAATAGAATAATCAAAGCCAGCGAATGTATAATCTAAACGACGCGTTTATGTTGGTTCATGGAATTTGCTGCTGGTGCCCATTTTTCTAAATAACAATATGACAATACTATAAACATTGCTAGGAATATAATGAAAGCATTAAATAGATAATAGCTATAGAGGAGAAGACTGTGAAGGTCTTTTGTTAGGCAGGGGTCTGCTCGACCCCTCAGAAGCTTCTCATTAGCATCCAGACCATCCAGAAGATCGGTAACCACGTTTTCTAGATTGTCATTTTGCGAAGACCTGAAAAGTGGTGAATAACCTTGAACATTTCACAAAGTTGACTCGTTCTCTCTCTCTCCTCACGACCCTGTTATGGCCGCGAGCGACACGATGCCAAGAACTTTCTTATGCTTCCACAACTGGAAAAAACCTATAAATAGAATAGAAAAAATGAGTTAGGGCGTGGAGGGCAAATTGAGGGCTTGGCTCAGAGGGAAAGTAGTGGGGAAAGTGGTGGGTATGTCGCTTTTATGGGGACAGAATATAAAAATTGAGGGTTCCATGTTCTAAATCTATTCATTGACCACTAATCTATTTCAGGAAATAGAAAAATTAGTCGACTTTTCCAAATGAATTTCTATTTTTTTATTGTTTCAAAAAATAAAACAAAAAATAGAAAAATAGGGGAATGGAAACGTCACTAAACATGACCTAACAAACCCCATTCCACCTTCTCCCACTTGCTCCTCCTCCTTCTCACCATCCATGTCGTTTTAGCACATTCCCATGTCCAAACCAAATCAGCCTTTGATTTCCTCAAGCACATCGAGGGATGTCACGAGGGCGACCACGCCCTAGGTATTTGCGAGCTCAAGCAATAACTTGAGAAATTCGATTACTTGAACAACCAATCTGACCATTTGATCCACACTGGCGATGACGGCTTTGACGATTTGCTAGAGCATGTAGTCAAGATGTATCAACTCAATCATCATCTAAACACTGCTTGAACTACAACCAATCTGAACATTCAGTCCACACCGGTGATGACGACTTCAACGATTTGCTAGAGGATGCCATCAAGGTATATCAGCTCAATCATCATCTAAATGCTACTAGAACCTTGGATCCTGAGACAGTTTTGAAAATGATGATGCTGCGGTGTGGCGTGTCGGATATCGTCAATGGGACCACTTGGATGGAGCCCAACAAGAAAGGCCAGAACCTCCCTGGCCTCGGCTCCTTCCATGCGGTGTCCCACTACAAATTCTTTGAGGGAAACCCCAAATGGCCAATCGCATAGTACCAAATCTAAAGTGTCAGTGTAGTCAAGACACCGAAACATTAACTCGTCATAATTATTCTTACAAATAGGAATTATTTTGCAATTTTCAGAAACGTGGCGTACATGTATAAGGATTGTCTTTTTTTTTTTATAATTATTATTTCTAATTTAGAAATCAAGAACATAGTAAGTTGAAAACATTAGGAGAAGCTAAATGCTCGGGCTGATGTTGCTTCAGCCTCTGGAATCAGTCCTTGTTTTTTGGATGGCATGGGATCGTAATTAGTCTTTCAAGACATTATTAATCCTTTAAATGATCGGATTTACAATGGTGAGAAACATTCTAAGACAACATGCAAAACTCCTAACATCCTCCCTGCCCTTGCTTGAATAAGGCAAAAAGCACATTCGCGAAGTTACTAAGAATTCGTTTGGAACAACTTTTTTGAGAGATTCCAGAGAAAAAGTTAAATCATTTCATGAATTTTTTATGGACAAGTTTAGAGAAATACCAGCACTAGCATTTTCGATAGGCTATTGTGGGATTTAATGATTCTATTTTTTTCTTCTAATCATGCCCTCATTGATAATTGTGGGGAATCGCTAGGTGGCCGGCTTCTAATTACCATCTCACCTGTGGCATGGAGAACAGATTCAAAGGGCCCGGAGGAACTATTGCCCATGATTTCCCATCAACTAGCAGGCCATTCTGCTACGACGCGGACGAGAGGTGGGCGGTGAATCCACCCTCCGGTTCGCCCGCTTTGGACTTGGAGACCGTGGCTTTCCGCGGGATCGGTCACCTCGTCGAGCAAGGGCACAGCGGTGCTGAAGGGTCCATCACGTACTCTTTCAGAGCTCCTACATATCAAGTGGTCAAGCTTTATACGACTTTTGACTAGTGGATTAGATTGAATCTCTTGTGGGTTTTGAGCAAGGGGAATATTTACTATTGGTCAAAATTGTCTTCGATTATCCGTATTGTTTATCTTTACTTTTTGTTGCTATAGATAAAATCTATCGCATACGACATTGGAGTTGAAGATTGTAATGATAGAAAAATATAATATTCTATTCATTATCAAATGAAAATACACGGGTCTATCTATAAGCTTTACAGGATAATAAGGAAATACGCAGAATCGCCTATCATCTCTCAAATATATTTCTGGTACTTTTAAAAGGATATTAAAACCAAGTGATGCATCTTCTAGAGACAAAAAAGGGAAAAAAAAAATATCTGGGCATTATGACACGATTAAGTGTCAAGTTTATGACGTATCGGTCAAGGAATAAATCTCCAAGGAGCCTTGGACGCCGCCCTATATCTGGGTACGTTCCGCACATGTTCTTGTTCCTTGTTTCAAATATAGAAAAGGGAATCAGATGCTGTCAATGTCACTTCAAGAATATAGCACAAGCATCTCACGCCTTCACGTATAAATGGAAGTTCCTTCGCTATACCACTGCAAAGGCGAAAACATGCGTCGAAGCTTAGGAAATACTCCCAGTTCCATCCCTGGCTGGAACACCACCTCCGATGATTACCTCGAACACATCTCGAGAATTTCAAAGACGCTTAGCGTCAATCCCGATATCCCTCAATACCCGAACGTGTACAGAGCCTTCAAGAATGAACCGGCCTCCAACGAAGTCCAAAACGGGGCTCTGCTCGGCCAGTACCAGAATGATCTTCCTCGGCAGAAGGTCGAGGCAGTGTCGGAGCGGGACCATAAAAAGAATGAAGACCGTGGAGGATCTGCTGAGTTAGAAGCTAATGCTGATGGCTCTGCTGGGCAAAAGCCGGCGAAGCTTAAGCTGAGCAAATGGCAGACCTTCAGACAGTTCTAACCGGCATCCAAATGCACTAGTGTTGTTAAATTTGGTCATGGCATGTAGTAGTACTTTACAGTGTTAAAGTGAGTGTTATACTTTCTTACACAGTAGTTTACGGTTGCTATGTAACAAGGCTTTGGGCACTGTCCCTCTGCTTGATAGCAAAAAGAGATTTTCATGTCTAGGGATACACACTATATAAATGAATTTATGTTCTGAGGAAAGACAAACATCTGATTCATCACAAATTGAACTTCCTACAAACTGGAGGGAAGTTATGGATTGGAGCTTAAACGGATCGACCTGCAAAGGAATGACAAATATAGTAAACTAAAGAATTGACGTAGAGACACTGGATGAAGCATCTCAGTACAGGAACCGGGTGGTCTTTCACAATCAAAGGGATCAAACTTAACAAGTATTGTCCTGTTCTTTCATACCTCTTGTTTGCTAATGACTTGATTTTCTTCTTAGATGGAAAGGTGAAAAAGTGCCAGAACTTAGCTTCAATTCTGAATTAATATTGCTATGCTTCTGTGCAAGCAATTAACTAAAACAAGTTTAGTATTTCTTTTAGTGTGGGCTGTCCACAGAACTTGAGGAGAGTTATGAGCAATGAGTTGAGAGTGCTTGAAGTAGAAAAGAAAGGAAGTACTTGGGGATCCTGTTTGATTGGGGAGTTTCTAAAATGCATATGTTTGCTTGGATTCTAGCTAGAGTTAATACAAAGCTTGAGAGGTGGAGGGAGAACTTGTTGTCAAAAGCAGGAAAGGAAATATTAATTAAGGCTGTGGTACAAGCTTGCCACAATTTGCTATATTTATTTTTAAAATTCCTATTTTATCATGCCAAACCATTGAGGAAAAAGTTGCTGCTTTTTGGTGGAGGAATAGTGAATCAGAAGATGGACAACACTCGAAGAAGTGGGATGTGTTAAAAATGAGGAAAGATTCAGGAGGAATGGAATACCGAGATTTGATCTCCTTTAACAAAGCCTTACTAGGGAAACAAGCTTGGAGGTTAGCTCAAAATTCATCATCTTTATGATGCCAAATCTTGAAAGAAATGTATTTCTCTCAATGTTCCTTTTGTAACGCAAGGAAAGGCTCACAACCCTCATGGGATTGGCAGAGCATTTTAAAGAGTCGTGAAACTATTTAGCCTTCAGTGATGTGGTCAAAAAGAGGGAGAAGTAGACTATCAGTGCAATAAGTTGTGTACGGCGCTCACTTTGATGCTAAAAGTTTCCGTCAGATCACTTAAGTGCCAAATCGGAGAAAAAACGATCACTTGGTGCCACCGGTGAGAAATTCTGGCCAAAATGATTACGTGGCTTTTATATTTAAAAAAAAAAAAGAATCGACGTGGCTTAAGATTGTCCACGGTGGATGGCATAAAACGACGCCGTTTTCCTTTCTTCGTAAGAAACGACGTCGTTTCTTGCCATCTGCCATGGATTCACATAAGAAACAACGCCGCGTTACTCCATAGCAAAAAATAACTTCGCTGAAGAGAGAGTAAAATAGGGTTCATATACGGTTCTCGACATCTGCTGTAGCTCACTCACCCATCGTCGCTCACCCACCGTTGTTCGCTCGCCGCCATCGCTCGGCCACCACTGTAGTTGCACCGTTGTTCATGGTTGTTTGCTGGTTGCGTCGCCAACTCTCACTCACTGAGGTTTGTCATGTTCTCTACGTTGGTCAATTTAGTGAAAAAATTTAGGGTTTCGATGAGCAAGTTAGGGTGCGGAGGGTAAATTGAGGGCTCACCTCAGAGGGAAAGCAGTGGAGAAAGTGGTGGGGATGTTTTATGGGGACGGAATAGAAAAATCAAGGGCGTAGCCAAAGAAGAGTGCTCCAAAGAAGAAGAAGACATTGGGTATAGCTACGAAACAACCATCCAAAAAGAACCCAGCACCAGTTCCATCTCAACCAACGATTTGGAGTAGTAGTGATGATATGGACCAACATATGACACATGCTTGAACAAAAATAGCCGCTGTCAAAAACAAGGAAAAAGAAAAAGAGATGATAGAAAGCCCAGTTAAAGAACCTGCACATCTAGTTCAAAAGAGTGCTCGAATTATGAATCAATTCAAAGCTCTAAGAGGAAAATGAGATCGGGGTGTTGTTAATATTAACTGATGGAAGGGTGCTGGACATGGTCTCTTTTCATGTTTTCTTTTTTTAGGAAGGTGCTGGATATTATATCATTGATGGTAGTTGTTGCCTGCATATTACCATTGTTTTTTTTTTTTTTTAAGAAGGTGTTGAACTTTCGGTAATTGGGGAGTGAAGTTAGACATGTTTTTCTTTTCTTTTGTAAACAATCAATCAATGTTAATGATAAGTACTAGAATGACTATTTTCTCCTGTGTTGGTTTCGACTAGAATGCTAGCAAGTCAGTTATGTTGTATATTTATTTTTGCTGTTGCTGCAATGTTGCCATTGCTGGTTGAGATTGTGGATTATAATGAATTTGTGAGGTTCTGGTTATATGTGCTGCTACAAGAACATTTTGGATGCTGGTACATTTTGTTACATCAACACTTGTATGGGCTGGTGTAAGAAGATGCGCCAGCAACCTAACTGGTGCAAGAACAAGGTGCAAGTCAAGTGACGTTTGGCACTAACATGTTCTTTTTTAAAAAACTTGTGCAATACAAGTGATCACTTTGTAATCGCGACTGACACTTAAATGATCACTTTTATAAAAAATTTATACTCAAGCGATCACTATTTTACAACTTATGGCACTGAAATGGTCAATCGTGAATTTGCCACAATCCCTTAATTTTGCCATGGTTTGCAATTGCATCAAACCAGCAAACCAGCAAACTAGCAAACCAACAAACCAGCAAAGAGATACCAAATTTATGCAGCAAACCATTATATGTGAAGCAAAAACTAACCAAAATAAATATTGACAATACACAACTAAACAATAAAATTTTTAAGTGCTCACAACTAATGTATTCCAAAAGCACATTCCATTGAGCCATGATTTGCAGTTGTAGCAAGCCAGCAAACCATTATATTTGAAGCAAAAACTAACCAAAACAAATATTGACAATACACAACTAAATAACGAAACTTGTAAGTGTTAACAATTAATACATCACAAGTCCAATCTTGTATTTTTACCATAGATTACAACAACAAAACTTTCTGCTCCATACAAAAATTGCAGCAAACCAAAAACTTATTTTATTTATAAATAATCAAATACAAGTGCATATTTCACGTCTTCGACTATGGTAGACATACAAATTTCTTATCATTAGTCACTTCATATTTGAATAAACTACCCAAGAGAATAAGAACACAATCAACGCTTGATAAAAGTTTCTTTCAATTTTCAGCATTGAAACCTCCCTCTTCAAATGGTCCACCAGAGATGTTAAACCCTTCATTTGAGCTTGCTTTGAGTCGACATTCTCCAACTTGTTCATTATCTTAGGTGATAGTTGATTTCGGCCTTCAAGTAACTCCAATATCACCTATGTCGCTCAATCAGAGAATTTCTTATCAACCCATTTGAAATATTGGCACTTTGAGCCTTTTCTATATCTGCCGCACCCATGGAATCTTCTCTCGGGATTCAACCAAGTCCAAGATGTTCTTCTCGAACTCGGTAACCCACAATAACAATAACACTCACCGTCTAATTCGCTTTTCTTATAGGAATGTGAGCCGCTGCTGAAGCTTATGTCCTACATTTGCAAGAGTGAAATGATAACTTTGGGAGAAAATTGAAGTATGCACTCGAAATAGTTGAATTGGGGATTTATGGTTTTCAACTTCCAGTTCTAGTCAAAATTGGGGATTTAGGGTTTTTTATTTGGGGGAAAACGGTAAACAACGTCGTTTTGTTCTTTGTATGCTGATTGTATTCTCCGCCGATCCACGTTGGCATGAAAAATTAATAAAAAACTGCCACGTTGGATTTCCGGCCAACCAAATTGGCGGTGGTACCAAAATGATTGTTTTTCAAAAATTTTGGCACTTAAGTGATCCGATGGAAACTTTTGATACCAAAGTAAATGCTATACATAACTTATAGCACTGATGGTGTACTTCTCCCGTCAATAAGAACGGGTGAAAGTATGAGTATTGAAGAAGATAGATGGCTCAAAAGAGGAATCATTGGAGGCCAGCAAATTGTAGAGAACCAACAAAAGTTGTGGATTTGATTTTGAAAGAAGAGATTCGATGGGACGAACAGACCCTTCACTGTCTGTTTGATGTCCAAATTGTTAACAAAATATTAACAATCCTACTGAGAAGCCAGAGCACACAAGACGAGTTAGTATGGATTGGTACAGAAACAGGCCGGTTCATAAGGAAGAGCGTGTATAATATGGATAGAACAGCCACCATTCAGAGCACAAAAAAGCAAGCGTCAACATCTACTCAGCCACCTCGTGAGCATTGGAACAAAATTTGGCACATGAAAAGCCCTCCCAAAGTCAGAATATTCACATGGAGTATTTGTCATAACGCTATACCTACTAGAGAAAACTAATTCAGAAGACCCACGTGTCCATTCTGTGAACATGAAGCCGAGATGGTAGAGCACCTATTCTTGCTATGTTCCTGGACTTCACGGATATGGAGTTACCCTACATTACAAAGTATAATCTTAAGGCAAGTGCTGTCAAGGATTGATGTTTGGATACAGCAATTTAGAGTGAGAACTGAGCATCCACCTTCCTTTAAGATGGTTGCAAGTGTCTTGTGATATATCTGGAAGGCAAGATGTGATTTTGTTTTTCGCAACCAGCGTCCAAATCCAATTTTTCTAGTGGAATCAACACACAATATGCCCAACAACTGGAGACGATGGAACCTTGAGCAATCGATGAGTCAAGTAGAGAAGACGAACTTATCTCTAAGTTGGATTCCACCAAAGGGGCGAACTTTAAAGTTGAATTGTGATGGATTGTATAAGGAAGGAGAGACCCCTAGAGCCATAGCTTGCGTCGTTCGTGATGAGTTGGGGAATCTCTTGGACAGAGCAGCCAAAATAGTATTGGTGTCTGTCTTCTACTCTACAGGCGAAAACCGTTGCTTTGCCAGAAGCCCTCTCTCTCCTCGTGTCTAGAAGTGAAGAACAGCTGCAACTGGAGTCAGATCGCTTGGTGTTAGATGATCTAGTGAAGAGCGCAGCAGATCACTTGCCTTGGGAAGTCAATGTGCTTATCTCGGGAAACCGTGACTTAATGGGCCTTTTTATTAATCCGACGATTGTCTATTGTAGTTGAGAGTAACCGAGTAAAGGATTGGGTTGCCAAACTTAAAAACTCAACCTTTTACTTCCTAATTGGGTAGCACAGCCCCTCAGCCACTGTGGACTTGCTTTGTCTTGATGCTCCTATTGTAAGCCTGAATGTTTAAGACCGTTTTGGTTCAATAAAACTTCCTTTGACCCAAAAAAAAAAAAAAAAACAATGCTAAGGGGCGGTGGCTGTTGCTCCATATGATGGTAGACTGATGATTAATTAGTTATCTCAACATTGCCTTATCCTCAATCAAGTTAATCGCATAAGGAGATATAGAATTCATAGAGGGTCCCACTAAAAACACAAATTTTCTTATAGATTGATTTGCACTATCATCGGTAGTACACCGCATCTTTAATGGAAGGGATGATTACATAAATGATTCTTGAAAATTGATTAAATGTCCAATGTCATATTTGAACTTTTAATTTGTTCGATGTAGTCTTTAAATTTTGGTCCAATGTATAATATCATCCTTAAGCTTTTAGTTCAATATGGTCCTTAAACTATTGGTAAATATTCAATTTAGTTCCTAAATTCCATGAAAATCATGCAAACAAAAGGATTATGTTGAACATTTACTTATAGTTTAAGAACTATATTGAACAAATTAAAAGTTTAAAAATGACATTGTACATTATACTAATGTTTGGGAATTATATTACATATTAGAAAGTTCAGGGACTACTTGCGTTTAATTAAAATAGAATGCACCTATACAGCATTTGTGGCTTTTCACACGCAATATAGGAATCCCACGTGCCGATTCTTTTGAATTATTCAGCATTGTGTTTGGCTCGCGATACTTAAGTGGGGATCAAAGACTAGGTCAATGTCTGCGAGGCTGTCTCTATGAAATACATAAAATTAACAATTGAGTTCTAACAATATTACTTCTTCGGTTCCCAGTCTTACACGTCTTCTTCTCAAAGACCTAGTAAAGGTCGTTTTTAGTACCGTACTCAGGGTTTCTTTCCTCGAATTCCCAGTCTTATACGCGTTTTTCTCGAAGATCGATGCGGTCGTTGTCTGTTAGTACGTACTTGCGGTTTCTTCCATGCTTGAACATTTCAATTTCAACGGGACCTTATGACCTAGCTACTGCTACACCTCAAAAGGGGCATGTATCCATAAATAGGCCTCCTTCGATACGGCAACAACGCACATAACATTCATTCTCTGCTAGAAGAGTGCGCGTTCATCAGTTCAGCCATGGATGCTATGTTCTTTTCCACCTGCTCATACTTGCTCCTCCTCACTTCCCTCTTTCACGCCGCTTCAGCACATTCAGATGACCAAATGAAATCGCCCTTTGAGTTCCTCCAGCACCTTCAGGGATGTCACAAGGGCGATCATACCGGAGGCATTCGCGAGCTCAAGAGATACCTCGAGAAATTTGGTTATTTGAATTACAACCAATCCGGTCATCCGACAATCCATGCCGACGACGACGATTTTGATGACTTGTTAGAATTTGCTGTTAAGACGTACCAACTCAATTATCATCTGAATGTCACGGGAACCTTAGATCCCCAGACTACGTCCAAAATGATGAGACCGCGATGCGGCGTGGCGGACATCATTAATGGTACCACCCGCATGGGGTTCGGAAAGAAAGGGCGGAACCTCCGTGGGATCGGATCTTTCCATACCGTGTCTCACTATGCGTTCTTGGAGGGAAGCCCTAGATGGCCGGCCTCTAATTACCATCTCACCTATGGCTTCCTCCCAGGGACCCCAGAGGCTGCCACGGCCCCAGTTGCCCGGGCTTTTGCCAAGTGGACCTCGGTGACACGCTTCACTTTCTCGTACGTCCAGGACCATCAATTTGCCAACATACAGATAGGGTTTGCAAGAGGAGACCATGGAGACGGTGCACACAACAGCTTCGATGGCCCCGGAGGAACTCTTGCGCACGCGTTTCCGCCAACAAGCGGGCTGTTCCACTACGACGCGGATGAGAAGTGGGCTGTTGATCCACCCTCCGGCTCGGCCGCTTTTAACGTGGAGACGGTGGCTTTACACGAGATCGGTCACCTCCTTGGGCTAGGGCACAGCGATGTTGAAGGGGCCATCATGTACTCCTCCATAGCTCCTGGGACTACCAAAGGTCTCCATGCGGATGATATTCAAGGAATCAAGGCGTTATACAACTTTTGATCAGGGGTTTGAATTGATTCTCTTTGTGGGTTTTGAGCAAGGGAAGCATTTACTATTTGGTCATAATTTCCTTCGATTTATACGTATCATTTATTTTTAAGGTCCGCTACAATCCATATAATGTATCTTATACAACTTTGACTCCCTTCTACAATATGGAGGATGGGATTTTGCTTGTGAAGTTTGAACTAGTCGCAACCGTACCATCACAAGCTATTATCAGAATCTTGACACTCTACACAATGTATAAGTAAAGCCACCCGATTGATCTCGAAGGGTCCTTTATAGCTCAATCCTAGTTTTCGCAAAGATACTATTGAAAGCCGAGCGATGCTTCTTCTAACGCATGTCAACCCAATTAATCATCAACTTCAAAACGTCAATCTCCAAGACGCCTTCCATATCCCCGTATTTCTGGGTTCCATCCACGCATGTTCTTGCTTTGCTGTTCTACTTTATGGTATCGGAATCAGATGCCACTAATGTCACCTCAAGAACATAGCAGAAGTATCTCACCCTTCATCTATAAATGGAACTTCCTTCACTGTACCACCTCAACTGAGAATCATGCATCAAAATTCGACAATACTCCCAGGCGTATAACTGGCGGGAACACCACCTCCGATGATTACTTTTAAGAATGGGCGGGCCTTTAACGAATCCGGAAGTGGGCTCTGCTTGGCCAGAACCAGAACAATCTTCCTCGGCAGAAGGTTGAAGCAGTGTCGGTGCCGATCTACAGAGCCTGAAACGGGGCTCCGCTCGGCCACTGTCTGGATGATCTTCCTCAGCAGAAGGTCGAAACAGTGTCGGAGAGGGATTATAAAAAGAACAAAGCCCGTGGAAGATTGGCTGAGTTTGAAGCTTATAACGATGGCTTTGTTAAGCAAAAGAAGGGGAAATTTCGCCCGAGCAAATGGAAGATCCACAAACGGTTCTAACCGGCATCCAGATCCGCTAATGTTCATGCAAGAATTATGAATTTGGTCATGGCATATAGTAGTACTTTATTGTGTTATAGTATTATACTTGCTCTGTAACAAGGCTTTGAGTACTATCCCCCGGCTTCATAGCAAATTTTGGCTAGTACTAGTAATGGAGATTTTTCTTGTCTAAGAAGACTTAATAAATGATTCGTTTCTTTTTCTTTTTTGGTGATAGGAGTTGGGGGGGGTAATGAATTGGAGCTCAAGCGGATCGACCTGCAATGGAAGGGCGAATGTAGTAAACAAAAGAACTGAAGTAGAGACACCGGATGAGGCAACTAAGTACAGGAATCGAGTGATCTTACTAAATTGTAACTTATAGGAAACAATTGGCAAAAGAACAAAGTATTTTTATGAGTCCATCCTTTCCGAATAGCAAAAAGATATAAACCATGCCACATGAAAGGTCCTTTCTTAATTCTTGGATAGGCAACACAAACGACGAGAAAATTAAAAGTACTGAGTTGGAGCTCAAGCGGATCGACCTGCAATGGAAGGGCGAATGTAGTCAACAAAAGAATTGAAGTAGAGACACCAGATGAGGCAACTAAGTACAGGAATAGAGTGATCTTACTAAATTGTAACTTATAGGAAACAATTGGCAAAAGAAAAAGTATTTTTATGAGTCCATCCTTTCTTTCTTTTTTTTTTGAAAGGTAATAAATATATTGATGAAAGATCAACTGAACAAAAAGATCACGGCATCAAAACCCACACTCAAAACACCAGATCATAATGAGTGGAAGGATGCCGGGATATAAAAGCCACAGTCACGGCAACCCACTAACAACTAGAAAGGAAAAGCACAGCATGAACAACTGGTGAACATATACAAAACGCCCTCCGATAGGGAGAGAACCATCCTCAAGATGAAAGGAAGGGAATTAACGCTCCCTAGAAAAGATGACCAGGTCAATGCCCCAGCTCCATTGTAGCCTTCTATTCCTGATGTTATCCTCAACATTTCTAACAGTGATCGCATTATCTTTGACCACTTTAAAGAGATGGTTCTTCATAGCCAGGACAAAAAGAGGCTGTTCTCTGAAGAGAATGATGTTCCTGTTGTTTCAAATAATATGACACAGCTCAAGCTATGCACTTATAAAACTCCTTTCCCATAAGCATGATGGTGGCCCAACGGAGATTATCCTCCCATGCCCTGTTACGCCATGCAGATTGCATTTGGCCATCCAAAAGAAGGCAACCTCGGCCGTGACACGACACCCAAAAAATAGATGGTCAATAGAATCAGGTACATTGTTGCAGAAGGCACAAGCACCGCTATCTATTCTACCATGCGACAATAAACGAGTCTGGGTGGGCAACTTGCGCTTAGCTATAAGCCAAAGGTTTACTTGATACCGTGGTATAATTTCATTGTTCCAGACGAACATATGCCAAATGTCCTGAGTCCTCTTCCACTTGAAGGTATGAGTCCATCCTTTCCGAATAGCAAAAAGATATAAACCATGCCACATGAAAGGTCCTTTCTTAATTCTTGGATAGGCAACACAAACAACAAGAAAGTTAAAAGTACTAAGAGTGAAGACAATCATGTCCAATAATGTAAAGGTGCTGGAAATTTAAATATAAACAGGAAAATAAAATTGAACAGCTGGTTTTTTTTAATTGATCAACATTTTCTTCTACAAACTACAGTACAAGTGTCTCTACCTACTGATGATAGTTAACAACAGTAAAAAAGAAGAAGGAAAGAACACACCTCACATGACTCTTACAATTCAGCAATCTTCATTTACAAAAGGAATCCACTCTGTCATTTTGACAGCTATGTCTTCACTACATTAACAGTTGTGTCATCCCCACTACTTCGACAGTTATGACTCTCCTCTACTTCTCTACAATTGTCACAATCAGTTTCTCACGAACTTCTTAACTCCACTACTCGATGGTTGCATTAAGTCCCCCCTTTTGCGGTTATCTTCATGACAAGTTACATTCAAAACTGTTGGCTCCAACACTTAAATGGTTACTCCATCATCACTCTGTCAACAGCTACATCATTCGTGGCCTTTTGTCACGGAGTCAACCTTGCTTGTCGCCAGTGTACTCCTAAACTTAATTATTTTAAATCGTATTTTCTGTCAGTTAAAACTAGTTTTCTTGTCGACTAACTAAATTTGCCAACTAAAAGCTGTCAACGCTCAGCCAATTTTTCTTCGGTCGAATTGTGTTCATTCTCTTCTAGTCCAAGTCAATGGTCAAAGACTTGGCATTTTTTCGTGTCAACACGTTCATACATGAAAGGAGCCGAATTTTTCTTCGTTAGCAGTTGCAAGGGAGGAATTGTACAAGGGGAATTGAACAGGATCGTTAATTAGTATTCTCACGATTATCATCCCCATTTTCTTTTTTTTTCTTAAAATCAAGGTTAATTATTAATTAAATGGAACAAGATTGCAAGCCACGAATCACTTCAATCGCTCATAGGCTCCTAGGAAGCTTCTTAGGGCCTGTTTGTTAACCATCAAAATAGTACTTGATTCTGATTTTTTGTTCTCGGGAGCAGTTTGGAAACAGAATCGTGTTTGATAAAATTTTTATTCCTGGGAACAAATTTTTATTTTTTTGTTCTCAGAAGTAGATTTAGAATAGAATCAAGAATAATAAAAAAAAAATATTGATTCTTATTCCCGGGAACAAATCTAAGAATCAAGACCATATTTCTCTTCTTCTTCCATTTTCTTCTTCTTCCTTTTTCTTCTTCTTCATCTACCGCCATTCCACGGTTGTTGTTTGCCGCTCACCGTCGTCGGTTGCCGGCAACCGATCCGGCAAGCTCGTCGAAGGCAAGCCCAACCATTGGCGAGGCTCGCAATATGGCCGAGCCTCACCAATGGCCAAGCAGGCCTTGCCCAGCCTCGGTGAGGCTCGCCTAGCCCCAGCGAGGCTTGACCGACGAGGGCCGGCCTCACTGAGGGCCAGTGACGCTTTGGTGAGGTCGTTGCTCTCGTTTGGTAGAGAGAAAGGGAAAAAAGAAAAGAAAAAAAAATATTTAAAAATTAAAAGAAAATGATTTGGAGTAGAAATCTTGAGCACGATACCAAACGCAATTTTATTCTAATATTAGAAATTTTGAATAGTTACCAAACGGCTTAAAATACTTAGAAATTATTCATAGGAATAGATTAAAAAAGAATAATTTCTAATCAGAATTTATTTTCGAAAACAGAATTGTTACCAAAAATGCTCTTAGCATGCTTAGTAAGCCAACATTAACTTCTCCGAGGAGCAAAGTCAAAGTCAAAGTCAAAGTTTCCAAGACCGGCTTGCTTTGACTGTATATCTTTTAGCACAATTTTACAAAAAGCAAATGGGGTGAAAAACAAAAAGCAATTCTATTCCGTCCACTGTGAATAGAATAATCAAAGCCAGCGAATGTATAATCTAAACGACGCGTTTATGTTGGTTCATGGAATTTGCTGCTGGTGCCCATTTTCCTAAATAACAATATGACAATACTATAAACATTGCTAGGAATATAATGAAAGGATTAAATAGATAATAGCTATAGAGGAGAAGACTGTGAAGGTCTTTTGTTAGGCAGGGGTCTGCTCGACCCCTCAGAAGCTTCTCATTAGCATCCAGACCATCCAGAAGATCGGTAACCACGTTTTCTAGATTGTCATTTTACGAAGACCTGAAAAGTGGTGAATAACCTTGAACATTTCACAAAGTTGACTCGTTCTCTCTCTCCTCACGAGTCACGACCCTGTTATGGCCGCGAGCGACACGATGCCAAGAACTTTCTTATGTTTCCACAACTGGAAAAAGCCTATAAATAGAATCTCGCAAGGGATGGAAAATGCACACAGAGTACCATCCAAAGCAAAGTGCAATCTCTCGAGAATTTCCGCAATGGCATATCCTAAGTTCTTGTCCACAATCTCATGCCTGCTTCTTGTTTCTTCTCTCTTCTTCCAATCGGTCTTAGCCCACTCCGATGACCAAAAAAAAACCCCTTTGAGTTCATCAAGCATCTCCAAGGATGTCACAAAGGGGACAAGGTCAAGGGCCTCCAGGAGCTCAAGCAATACCTCGAAAAATTTGGGTACTTAAACTATAACCAATCCAACCTCCAAGGCCACGCCGACGATGAGGACTTTGATGAGCTTTTGGAGTCCGCCGTCAAGACCTACCAACTAAACTACCACATGAAGGTCACCGGGAACTTAGATTCCCAAACGGTGGCTATGATGACGACGCCTCGGTGTGGCGTGGCGGACATCGTCAACGGCACCTCGCGGATGCGGTCCGGCAAGAGAACGACCCACCACGGCTCGAATAAATTCCACACCGTTGGCCACTTCACTTTCTTCGATGGAAGTCCCAAATGGCCATCCTCAAAGTACCACCTCACCTATGCCTTAGATCCTGGGACCCAGGACGACGTGTTAGGCCCCGTCTCGCGGGCTTTCAAGACGTGGGCTTCTGCAACGCACTTCACATTCTCCCAATCCCAAAACTATGAGTCCGCGGACATCAAGATTGCGTTTGCGAGGAGGGACCATGGCGACGGCGCCCCATTCGACGGCCCCAGTGGAGTCATAGCCCACGCGTTTCAACCGACCATCGGTGTGTTCCACTACGACGGGGACGAGCCGTGGTCCGTGGTTCCTTCCTACGACTTGGAGACCGTGGCTTTGCATGAGATCGGCCATCTTCTTGGGTTAGGGCATAGCTCAGTCGCGGGTGCCATAATGTATCCCAGCATAAGTCCCGGAGTCAGCAAGGGCTTGCATGGCGATGATGTTCAGGGAATCAAAACCTTGTACGGCGTTTGACTAGGTTACAGTATATATTCTATCTTTCACTTGAGCATATTAAGTGGAGGATGTTTAGGCTCTGAACGTTACTAAAATAATTGACTTGGCTAAGTCACGCGTGTTTTTTAGGCCATTACGAGGGTGTAAACTCAACAATTAATCATAATGTCGTCAATCATTACATCAAGACATTTGTCTTCGAGTTCACTAGTAAAAGAATAATGTCAAATGTTCACATCTTGCTTTCATGACAAGTTTACATCAACACGTTTTCTGCTTTCGGGTCGTTCGAATTGGACTAAAAGAAAAGTTCACTGTTAAACATTCATTCGGTGTCTATGCTTTATTTATACTAGTGTATGAACATTCATTTTGTGTCTATACCCAAATCGGGCCATAACAATACACTCAGACTTTGTCCCCCTCTTGTGCTTCTATCTTATTTCAAAAGGTGTATTTTGAGTGAAAATAACCAATTACGAGTTAAATAAGCACATATATAATAAGCATTCACAGAACGGAGTGCCATGTCTGTCGTATGCAATAATATACATTCGCTTTTATTCTGTACAAACAAAAAACTCACGTCCACCTATTTTTTGTTCTTGAATTCTCTATCGTAAATTTACTCTCTTCTGGGTCTTCTCAAAGAATAATCTTTTAAGTCAATTGAATGGGGCTAAAAAATTGGACCTAGTTTAGATTGGAACCGACTCGAAGTGGAGTTCAAGGGCACCCGGAGTGAGCAAAAGATGTTACGTGTGTGCGAGGATGTAAGTCGCACGTTCCAAGTAAAGGGATGGACTTTTGGAATAAGTGGAGGATTTTGGATCGACTACCCTAGGTCTGAAATTGCTTTTCGGACGTCCGACCACCAGGACGCGCCTCGAAGCATCATTGGACTTCAGATGTCCAGCCATATCTCTTTCCAGACGTCCAATAGGGGCCGCAACTTTATCGAAATTCAACGTCCGTGCCTCTTTAGGTCGATGCCCGAAGCCGCAAGGGATTGATTTTTAAATAAGTGTTTTTGACCAAATTTATTAATCAGTCCGACAAGCCTGACTCGAGAGAAGATCTAGGAAGTGCCAAGGATTGAGAGTGTTTGAGCAAACACCTGTAGATCTCTTATCTAATGTTCATCGTTGTTAAAATATCGAGGTGTAATTTGGGTTGGGAAACACTTTATTAAGGGTATAATTCTAGCAATTGCATTGTCTTAATCTTGATTATAGTCGAACATTCTCTTCCTTATCCTCTTCCTGTGAGAGTACGCACGCCGGTCCAATCATGTAGCTCCTTCGTGGTTGGTTTAATTTCATCATTTATTTTTCTTGCTCGATTGTTTGAGTTTGTTCCACGCTTCCCCAATTTTACCTAACGCAATCCATAATACTTTTGAATCAATGATGATAACAACGCATTTTCTTTTTCCACCATTTATATCCTACTTTTGTCCTATCATGAAGGTCATAAAAAATCTTTTAAGAATGCCTTACACACCTCTTCTGGAACTACCCACAACTTCTCCTTCACACATTGCTTGCTTTCAACTTATAATTAGGTCAATTTTTCTAAGTCTTACGAAGATGTACACACCACGATAACGAACGAGTTTACTATAATAAAATTTTCCACTTCCTAGTCCTTACACGTCTGCTTTGATGACCTATTTATAATCGTTGTCACGTTGTACCTTTTTCTTGCCCCATGAACCTTTCAACTTTTCGACCCTCTCAAGTCTCATGTATTAGGTGGACGCACTTGAGAGATATGTAACTACAGAAACAACATTCATCGAATTAATTTGTCTAGCTGAGAATAGTGTGTTAATCAAACGGCATTTAATAATATTTCTATTTTCGAAAACAATTTCTAATCATAAATAATTTTTTTTTATTCCCTAGAATAGTTTTTGAGTAAAATGATATATTTGATAACTGCACAAAACTTTTAAAAAGAAAGAATAGGAATGCATTTTAAACAACCCACAAATTTTTCTATGATGTAAAATTTCTTTTAATTTTTTAATAATTTTTTTAGATTTTTCTTTTTTCCTCTCTTCTTCCGATGGCGATCGGTGATGTGTGGCTGGTGAGCGCAACTCGGCAACCAATGACCGATAGCTGGCGGCAATGGTGATGACCAATTAGAAGAGGAAGAAGAAGAAAATAAAGAAAATGACTTATTTCAGAAATTGTTTTCAAGAATAAGAACCAACTTTTTTATACTTCTTTTTTCTGTTCTAAATATATTCCCTAGTGACTTTTTTATTTCAGAAAATAGAAAAATTAACTAATTTTACCAAATAAAATTTTGTTCATTTTCTATTCGAAGGAACAAAAGAACCAAAAAAATAAAAAATAAAAAAAAAAAATTTGAAACTTTATCAAATGGAGCCTAAGAATGCATTTAGCAACATTTATATTTTTTCGGAAATAATTTTTATTCAGAAATAGTTTTTCTATGTATATTCCTTGGATGAGTTTATGAGTAAAAGAACGCATTTGGTAATTATATAAAAATTTTATTCTTAATAAAAAAAAAAAAACAGAATACGTCTAGCGCAACCCTAAAAATTTCTATTTCCAATTTTTTTTCATTTAATTATAAAAATATCAGTGGAGACTTGGCATTTCAATTTTGAATAAAATGGGACTTTTGTAATGATTTAATTGATCAAGATATTCTAAGATGTCCTAAGAAAATCCAACATAATAGTTAGTCAAAGATGGTTGGCCCAAAATGGTAGTAGAGAGTCTCACTAATTTATAACTCACAATATAAAGGAAGTTGATAATAAATTTTTGGACATTACAATAAACAAGTACATAAACCTTTGAGTTTTTTTAGCTACAAGCAAGTGTTGCTTGGAATTGCCGAACTTTCACGACATAGTCTTGTTTCTAAAAGAAAACGGCATTCAAAAATTCATATATTAAAACTCTAAAAGCTTATTTAATTTTGAATCCAATTTTCATTTTCATCAAAATATTTTCACTTTTTTATGCTAAACTAGAATTAACACTAAAATCTAGTAAAACAACTCAAAATCTAATTTCTAAAATTTTTGCCAAATTTCTGTTTTTTTCTTATTTTATTATGAAAAATGGAGACTTGGATTAGGTTAGGAGATTGAACTTTGTGTCGATTTTGGAAGGACAAGCATTGGGTTATGTTGAGTTTGTTTTTCGAAAATGAACTTATTTCCTCTTCTTTATTCCTAGGAAGAGAGAAGTAAGTTTTTTCTATTTTTTTATTTATATTCTAAATCTATTCATTGACCACTGATCGGGAAATAGAAAAATTAGTTGACTTTCCCAAATGGATTTTTATTTTTTTATTGTTTCAAAAACAAAACAAAAAATAGAAAAATTAGTTGACTTCCCCATTCCACCTTCTCCCACTTGCTCCTCCTTCTCACCATCCATGCCGTTTTAGCACATTCCCATGTCCAAATCAAATCAGCCTTTGATTTCCTCAAGCACCTTGAGGGATGCCACGAGGGCGACCACGCCCTAGGTATTTGCGAGCTCAAGCAATAACTCGAGAAATTCGATTACTTGAACGACAACCAATTTGACCATTTGATCCACACTGGCAATGACGGCTTTGACGATATGCTAGAGCACGTGGTCAAGATGTATCAACTCAATCGTCATCTAAACACTGCTTGAACTACAACCAATCTGAACATTCGGTCCACACCGGTGATGACGACTTCAACGATTTGCTAGAGCATGCCATCAAGGTATATCAGTTCAATCATCATCTAAATGTTACGAGAACCTTGGATCCTCAGATGGTTTTGAAAATGATGATGCCGCGGTGTGGCGTGTCGGATATCGTCAATGGGACCACTTGGATGGAGCCCAACAAGAAAGGCCAGAACCTCCGTGAGGCCAGAACCTCCGTGGTCTCGGCTCCTTCTATGCGGTGTCTCACTACAAATTCTTTGAGGGAAACCCTAAATGACCAATCTCACAGTACCAAATCTAAAGTGTCGGTGTAGTCAAGATACCGAAACATTAACTCGTCATAATTATTCTTACAAATAGGAATCATTTTGCAATTTTCAGAAATGTGGCGTACATGTATAAGGATTGTCTTCTTTCTTTCTTTTATAATTATTATTTCTAATTAAGAAGTCAATAAGTTGAAAACGTTAGGAGAAGCCTAATGCTCAGGCTGATGTCGCTTCAGCCTCTGGAATCAGTCCCTTGTTTTTCGGATGGCATGGGGTCGTAATTAGTCTTTCAAGACATTATTAATCCTCTAAATGATCGGATTTACAATGGTGAGAAACATTCTAAGACAACATGAAAAACTCCTAACCTCCTCCCTGCCCTTGCTTGAATAAGGCAAAAAGCACATTCAAGAAGTTACTAAGAATTCTTTTGGAACAACTTTTTCGAGGGACTTTAGAGAAAAAGTTAAATCGTTTCGTGAGTTTTTTATGGACCACTTTAGAGAAATACTAGTACTAGCATTTTCGGTATGCTATTGTGGGATTTAATGATTCTATTTTTTTCTTCTAATCATGCCCTCATTGATAATTGTAGGGAATCGCTAGGTGGCCGGCTTCTAATTACCATCTCACCTGTGGCATGGAGAACAGATTCAAAGGGCCCGGAGGAACTATTGCCCATGATTCCCCACCAACTAGCAGGCCATTCCGCTACGACGCGGACGTGAGGTGGTCTGTGAATCCACCCTCCGGTTCGCCCGCTTTGGACTTGGAGGCCGTGACTTTCCGCGGGATCGGTCACCTCGTTGGGCTAGGGCACAGCGGTGTTGGAGGGTCCGTCACGTACTCTTTCAGAGATCCTACATATCAAGGGCAAGCTTTATACGACTTTTGACTAGTGGATTAGATTGAATCTCTTGTGGGTTTTGAGCAAGGGGAATATTTACTATTTGGTCAAAATTGTCTTCGATTATCCATATTGTTTTTTTTTTTTTCGATTATCCATATTGTTTATCTTTACTTTTTGTTGCAATAGATAAAATCTATCGCATACAACATTGGAGTTGAGGATTGTAATGATAGAAAAATATAATATTCTGTTCATTATCAAATGAAGAGTACACGAGCTTTACAGGATAATAAGGAAATACGCAGAATACCCTATCATCTCTCAAATATATTTCCGGTATTTTTAAAAGGATATTAAAACCAAGTGATGCAGCTTCTAGAGACAAAAAAGGAAAAAAAAATATCTGGCGCATTATGACACGATTAAAGTGTCTAGTTTATGACGTATCGGTCAAGGAATAAATCTCCGAGAAGCCTTGGACGCTGCCCTATATCTGGGTACGTTCGGCACATGTTCTTGTTCTGTGTTTCAAATATAGAAAAGGGAATCAGATGCTGTCAATGTCACTTCAAGAATATAGCACAAGCATCTCACCCCTTCACGTATAAATGGAAGTTCCTTCGCTATACCACTGCAAAGGCGAAAACATGCGTCGAAGCTTAGGAAATACTCCCAGTTCCATCCCTGGCTGGACCACCACCTCCGATGATTACCTCGAACACATCTCGAGAATGTCAAAGACGCTTAGCGTCAATCCCGATATCCCTCAATACCCGAACGTGTACAGAGCCTTCAAGAATGAGCCGGCCACCAACGAAGTCCAAAACGGGGCTCTGCTTGGTCAGTACCAGAATGATCTTCCTCGGCAGAAGGTCGAGGCAGTGTCGGAGCGGGACCATAAAAAGAATGAAGGCCGTGGAGGATCTGCTGAGTTAGAAGCTAATGCTGATGGCTCTGCTAGGCAAAAGCCGGCGAAGCTTCAGCTGAGCAAATGGAAGACCTTCAGACAGTTCTAACCGGCATCTAAATGCACTAGTATTGTTCATGCAGGAATAAATTTGGTCATGGCATGTAGTCGTACTTTACAGTGTTAAAGTGAGTGTTGTAGTTTCTTACACAGTAGTTTACAGTTGCTATGTAACAAGGCTTTGGGCACTGTCACTCTGCTTGATAGCAAAAAGAGATTTTCATGTCTCGGGATACACACTATATAAATGAATTTATGTTGAGGAAAGACAAACATCTTATTCATCACAAATTAAACTTCCTACAAACTGGAGGGAAGTTATGGATTGGAGCTTAAACGGATCGACCTGCAAAGGAATGGCAAATATAGTAAACTAAATAATTGACGTAGAGACACTGGATGAAGCATCTCAGTACAGGAACCGGGTGGTCTTTCACAATCAAAGGGATCGAACTTAACAAGTATTGTCCTGTTCTTTCATACCTCTTATTTGCTAACGACTTGATTTTTTTCTTAGATGGAAAGGTGAAAAAGTGCCAGAACTTAGCTTGGATTCTGAATTAATATTGCTATGCTTCTGTGCAAGCAATTAACTAAAACAAGTTTAGTATTTCTTTTAGTGTGGGCTGTCCACAGAATTTGAGGAGAGTTATGAGCAATGAGTGGAGAGTGCCTAAAGTAGAAAAGAAAGGAAGTACTTGGGGATCCCGTCTGATTGGGGAGTTTCTAAAATGCATATGTTTGCTTGGATTCTAGCCAGAGTTAATACAAAGCTTGAGGGGTGGAAGGAGAACTTGTTGTCAAAAGCGGGGAAGGAAATATTAATTAAGGCTGTGGTACAAGCTTGCCACAATTTGCTATATCTATTTTTAAAATTCCTATTTTATCGTGCCAAACCATTGAGGAAAAAGTTGCTGCTTTTTGGTGGAGGAATAGTGAATCAGAAGATGGACAATACTGGAAGAAGCAGGATGTGTTAAAAATGAGGAAAGATTCAAGAGGAATGGGATACCGAGATTTGATCTCCTTTAACAAAGCCTTACTAGGGAAACAAGCTTGGAGGTTAGCTCAAAATTCATCATTTTATGATGCCAGATCTTGAAAGAAATGTATTTCCCTCATTGTTTCTTTTGGAACGCAAGGAAAGGCTCACGACCCTCATGGGATTGGTAGAGCATTTTAATGGGTTGTGAAACTATTTAGCGTGGGTGATGTGGTCAATAAGAACCAGTGAAAGTATGAGTATTCAAGAAGATAGATGGCTCAAAAGAGGAATCACTGGGGGCAACAAATTGTGGAGAACCAACAAAAGTTGCGGATTTAGAAAGAAGAAATTCGATGGGACGAACAGACCCTTCACCGTCTGTTTGATGTCCAAATAGTTAACGAAATATTAACAATCCTACTGAGAAGCCAGAGCACACAAGACGAGTTTGTATGGATTGGTACAGAAACAGGCCGGTTCATAGTGAAGAGCGTGTATAATATGGATAGAACAGCCACCATTCAGAGCACAAAAAAGCAAGCATCAACATCTACTCAGCCACCTCGTGAGCATCAGAACAAAATTTGGCACATGAAAAGCCCTCCCAAAGTCAGAATATTCACACGGAGTATTTGTCAAAACGCTATACCTACCAGAGAAAACTAATTCAGAAGACCCACATGTTCATTCCGTGAACAAGAAGCCGAGACGGTAGAGCACCTATTCTTGCTATGTTCCTGGACTTCACGGATATGGAGTTACCCTACATTACAAATTATAATCTTAAGGTAAGTGCTGTCAAGAATTGATGTTTGGATACAGCAATTTAGAGTGAGAACTGAGCATTCACCTTCCTTTAAGATGGTTGCAAGTGTGATTTATCTGGAAGGCAAGATGTGATTTTGTTTTTCGCAACCAGCAACCGACGACCAATAGCTGGCGGCAATGGTGATGACCAATTAGAAGAGGAAGAAGAAGAAAAGAAAGAAAATGACTTATTTTGGAAATTGTTTTCAAGAATAAGAACCAACTTTTTTTATACTTTTTTCTTTTGTTCTAAATATATTCCCTAGGGACTTTTTTTTTTATTTCAGAGAATAGAAAAATTAACTAATTTTACAAAATGAATTTTTGTTATTTTTCTATTCCAAGGAACAAAAGAACCAAAATAATAAAAATAAAAAGGGATAAGTGCATTGGAAGTCCTAAAATTTATCATGAAAGTGCAATTAAGTCCTAAAACTTTTAAAAAGTGCAATTAAGTCCTAAAACTTGTCATAAAGTGTAATTAAGTCCTAAAAATTTCAAAAAATGTAATCAAGTCCTTAAACTTATCAAAGTAGTTCAATCTAAGTCTTTCAATTGATTGCACTTTTTAAATGTTTTAAGACCCGGTTGCACTTTCGAGATAAGTTTTAGAACTTATTAAACCTTTTGAAAGTTTTAGGACTTAATTGCACTTTTTAAAAGTTTTAGAACTCAATTGTATTTTCATGATAAGTTTTTAGAAATTCTAATGCACTTATCCCAAATAAAAATTGAAACTTTATCAAATGGAGCCTAAGAATGCATTTGGCAACATTTATATTTTTTCGGAAATAATTTTTATTCATAAATAGTTTTTTCCATGTCTATTCCTTGGATGAGTTTATGAGTAGAAAAACGCATTTGGTAACTATATAAAATTTATATTCCTAATTAAAAAAAAAACAAGAATGCATCTGACGCAACCCTAAAAATTTCTATTTCCAATTTTTTTCATTTGATTATAAAAATATCAGTGGAGACTTGGCATTTCATTTTTGAATAAAACGGGACTTTTGTAATGATTTAATTGATCAAGATATTCTAAGATGGCCTAAGAAAATCCAACGTAATAGTTAATCAAAGATGGATGGCCCAAAATGGTAGCAGAGAGTCCCACTAATTTATAACTCACAATAACTCACAATATAAAGGAAGTTGATAATAAATTTTTGGACATTACAATAAACAGGTACATAAACCTTTTCAGTTTTTTTAGCTAAAAGAAAACGGCATTCAAAAATTCATATATTAAAACTCTAAAAGCTTATTTAATTTTGAATCCAATTTTCATTTTCATCAAAGTACTTTCACTTTTTTATGCTAAACTAGAATTAACACTAAAATCTAGTAAAACAACTCAAAATCTAATTTCTAAAATTTTGGCTAAATTTCTGTTTTTTTCTTATTTTATTATGAAAAATGGAGACTTGGATTAGGTTAGGAGATTGAACTTTGTGTCGATTTTGGAAGGACAAGGGTTACATCGAGTTTGTTTTTCGGAAATGAACTTATTTCCTCTTTTTTATTCCTAGGAAGAAAGAAGTAATTTTTTTCTATTTTTTTTTTTTAATTTATGTTCTAAATCTATTCATTGACCATTAATCTGTTTTGGGAAATATAAAAATTAGTTGACTTTCCCAAATGAATTTCTATTTTTTTATTGTTTCAAAAACAAAACAAAAAATAGAAAAATAGGGGAATAGAAACGTCACTAAACATGGCCTAATAAACCCCATTCCACCTTCTCCCACTTGCTCCTCCTCCTTCTCACCGTCCATGCCATTTTAGCACATTCCCATGTCCAAACCAAATCAGCCTTTGATTTCCTCAAGCACCTCGAGGGATGCCACGAGGGCAACCACGCCCTAGGTATCTGCGAGCTCAAGCAATAACTCGAGAAATTCGATTACTTGAACGACAACCAATCTGACCATTCGATCTAGGGGTGTCAAAAAAGTCCGACTTGACCCAACCCGACCCGACCCGAACACAATCCGAACATGAAACAAGTATGGTCTTTATACTGTTTGAGAGATAGACAAAACAAGCAATGAATATATGTTTAGGGTCGAGTAGGGTCGGAACATTGTTCGACCCGAATTACGATAACTCCAAATCCAAACAAGCAAACAAACATGAACAGTAAACACGTTCTCATCTTCCTTAGCTCTGCTTTCTTCTCCGATGACGTGACTGTGCCTTCGCTCACGACTGCCGGAACCCTAGCCGCCGCTGAATTAGTCGATCGTTGCCGTCCGTCGACACACCTCCGCCTCGCCATCGCCGTCGCCACCCCTCGTCCCAACGCCGGAACCCTAGCCGCTGCCGAATCAGTCGATCGTTGTCGTCCATCGCCAAAACCCTTCCCCTTCCCAAATCCCTTCAACTTCGGTCCCTCAAGCTCTTCACTTCACACCCACGTCTATTCTCTCTCTCTCTCTATTGCTCTTAAGTTTTAGCGCCTCTCCTTTGAATTGGCTTTTTGTCTCCATTCGTTGCACTCTCTTTTCACAGAGAGCGGGGGAGAGAGAGAGGGAGGGAGGGGGGAGATTCATCGCTCAGGTTGGAGACTATGGGCCAGGTACGTCATACATACCGATGATGATTAAAGCTTTGAGTTTTTCTTGCGGTTCTTTCTCTCTCCCTGTCCCTCCCTCCCTTTTTCTCTCTCTGTCTCTCTGTCTTTTCTTTGTTCTTTTTCTTCTTGGCCTTTCTCCCTTCTTCGTTCCAAATGCTTCGTCTTTCGGAGAAAATATTTTCTGGGTTTTGTTCGGGGTGGGGGTTGGAATGGACGGGACGAACGGCGAGGAGGATTGGTGGGAAAATCTCGTTCTGGGGAAGGAAATGCATTCTTGTGTTTTCTTTTCACGCTGGTCTTGATACCAAAATTCAATAACTACTTATGGAAGTGTTTTGTTTGAAGAAAAAAGCTAAGGTTACTCAGTGTTTTGTTCAAGTGCCACTAAATTCAGTAGATGGGTGTTGAATTTTTGTAGAATGGTGTAGAGATCAGTTATGCAACGCTAGCCACTTTCATGTATCCATGTTCGATTTGCTCTGTTTTGTGCTGCTATCCATTCTTTTTAAGTAGATTTATTGCGAGTTCATTACAAAATTTGGGCTGAGAATGAAGTACATTCTATTGGATTATCAGTTAGATGCATTTTCTTTGTAAATTCAATGCTCACCTCGATTAATAGTTAATGGCAAATGATTCTAGCTCAAAAAAAGATCTTGAATCTTTTGAATGAGCTCTAGCCATACCAGTTATTGCACTTGCTTATCTTTGATTATGTGGTGTATGAGGATGATGTGTAGCACGGAATTTTGTTCTAGTAGAAAATTTCGGAGGGATGGTGTTGTGGGTTCTGGTGTGGAGAAGTATGTCTTAGGAGTGAAAGTGTTTGTGGAGCCAACCCATTTGAATGCAAACTAAAGGGAGAGGACAGAGGAGAGACAATTTAGAAGTTGCTTTCTCTTTCAATATATTGCAGGGGACATTGTTTTAATATTTGTATTTTTGTATATCTTTATTGCATAACTGAATGTTTTACCATCACCATTCATGTTCTTCTAGGATTAAAGATTAAACAACTTGATTTTTTTGCAATTATTTCCAAAAATGGGGTTTGGCAGCTGGATCTTCTTAACTTGGTCGCTCTGTACAAGGTCATTATTCTTTTGGCTACTCCTGATGGCATCTTATGGTGTAGAGCATGCTCAACTTGGCTGGTTTAGTTGCTTGACCTTTCTTATGACTGTTTGCTTCTTGAGATATTATGTAAGAAGAACCAAGAGAATATGGATCCAAGGACGTGGGTCGATTGAAATATGTGCTCACAGAAGTCCATTGCTCTCTGGTTTCATTTCATGGAGCTCATTCCGACATCAGTAACTATTTCAGGCTCTGTGGTTAATGTACGAGCGAATAGAATACCAGTTGTAAATTCTCTAGCTTTTAAAAGGGTTTAACCAACCCCAGAAAGAAGAAGAAAAAAAAAACCCCAGCAACCCGACTTGACCCGACCTAAACCGACCCGAAACACAATAGATGGTCTAATGTGTTTCAGGTCAGTTCGGGTCGGTAACAACAAAACCCAACTCGACCCAACCCATTGACTGTTACGAAATCGCATGTCGATTCTAAAAATAACGCTCACAAACAATTCACCAAAGAATATAGTTCACTCAAACACGGAAAATTTGTTATCGAAAATCATCCAAACCCGGCTTCTCCGTGTTGGCACTCTACAAATCCACTAGATTTCGAAAAAAAGTTGGAATACAACGATGATCTTCTCAATATCATGGCACAAAGAGATTGAGAACCCTAAACAAGAAAAAAAAAACCCACTTTTTTCTTCTTTTTTCTTGCCTCTCTGTTTCTTTTTCTTTTTGTCTTGACGGCTAGGGTCTTGTCATTATTAATATAAATGTATCACTTTTAACCTAAAAGTAAATATGATAGAAAAGACAAAAAGACCCCTAAAAATAAATGTTTGGCTTCATCTATAACATTGATACCCCTAATTCGATCCGCACTAGCAATGACAGCTTTGAAGATTTGCTAGAGCACGTGGTCAAGATGTATAAACTCAATCATCATCTAAACACTGCTTGAACTACAACCAATCTGAACATTCGGTCCACACCGGTGATGACGACTTCAACGATTTGCTAGAGCATGCCATCAAGGTCTATCAGTTCAATCATCATCTAAATGCTACTAGAACCTTGGATCCTCAAGACGGTTTTGAAAATGATGATGCTGCGGTGTGGCGTGTCGGATATCGTCAATGGGACCACTTGGACGGAGCCCAACAAGAAAAGCCAGTGGTCTCGGCTCATTCCATGCGGTGTCCCACTACAAATTCTTTTGAGGGAAACCCTAAATGGCCAATCTCACAGTACCAAATCTAAAGTGTCAGTGTAGTCAAGTTACCGAAACATTAACTCGTCATAATTATTCTTACAAATAGGAATTATTTTGCAATTTTCAGAAATGTGGCGTATATGTAGAAGGATTGTCTTTTTCTTCTTCTTCTTCTTTTTGTAATTATTATTTCTATTAAGAAGTCAAGAACGTAGTAAGTTGAAAACGTTAGAAGAAGCCTAATGCTCGGGCTGATGTCGCTTCAGCCTCTGGAATCAGTCCCTTGTTTTGCAGATGGCATGGGGTCGTAATTAGTCTTTCAAGACATTGTTAACCCTCTAAATGATCGGATTTACAATGGTGAGAAACATTCTAAGACAACATGAAAAACTCCTAACCCCCTCCCTACCCTTGCTTGAATAAGGCAAAAAGCACATTCGCGAAGTTACTAAGAATTCGTTTGGAACAACTTTTTCGAGGGATTTCAGAGCAAAAGTTAAATTGTTTCATGAATTTTTTATGGACCACTTTAGAGAAATACCAGCACTAGCATTTTGGATATGCTATCGTGGGATTTAATGATTCTATCTTTTCTTCTAATCATGCCCTCATTGATAACTGTAGGGAATCGCTAGGTGGCCGGCTTCTAATTACCATCTCACCTGTGGCATGGAGAACAGATTCAAAGGGCTCGGAGGAAATATTGCCCATGATTTCCCACCAACTAGCAGGCCATTCCCCTACGACGCGGACGAGAGGCGGGGTGTGAATCCACCCTCCGGTTCACCCGCTTTGGACTTGGAGGCCGTGACTTTCCACGGAATCGGTCACCTCGTCGGGCTAGGGCACAGCGGTGTTGGAGGGTCCGTCACGTACTCTTTCAGAGATCCTACATATCAAGGGGTCAACCTTTATAAGACTTTTGACTAGTGGATTAGATTGAATCTCTTGTGGGTTTTGAGCAAGGGGAATATTTACTATTTGGTCAAAATTGTCTTCGATTAATCGTATCGTTTATCTTTACTTTTTGTTGCGATGGATAAAATCTATCCATATCGTTTATCTTTACTTTCTGTTGCAATGGATAAAATCTATCCATATTGGTTATACGCATACGATATCGAAGTTGAGGATTGTGATGATAAAAAGATATAATATTCCGTTCATTATCGAATGAAGAGTACACGGTCTATCTATAAGCTTTACAGGATAATAGGGAAATATACAGAATCTCCTACCATCTCTTAAATATATATCTGGTACTTTTAAAAGGATATTAAAACCAAGTGATGCATCTTCTAGAGACAAAAAAGGAAAAAAAAAAATATCTGGCGCATCATGACACGATTAGGTGTCAAGTTTATGACGTATCGGTCAAGGAATAAATCTCCAAGAAGCCTTGGATGCCGCCCGATATCTGGTACGTTCCACACTTGTTCTTGTTCTGTGGTTCAAATATAGATAAGGGAATCAGATGCCGTCGTCAGTGTCACTTCAAGAATATAGCACTAGCATCTCCCCCACCTTCACGTATAAATGGAACTTCCTTCGGTATACCACTGCAAAGGCGAAAACATGCGTCGAAGCTTAGAAAATAGTTCCAGGTCTATCCCTGGCTGGAACACCACCTCCGATGATTACCTCGAGCACATCTCGCTAATTGTAAAGACGCTCAGCGTCAATCCCGACATCCCTCAATACCCGAACGTGTACGGAGCCTTCAAGAATGAGCCGGCCTCCAACGAAGTCCGAAACAGGGCTCCGCTCGGCCAGTACCAGAATAATCTTCCTCGGCAGCAGGTCGAGCCAGTGTCGGAGCGGGACCGTAAAAAGAATGAAGGCCGCGGAGGATCTGCTGAGTTAGAAGCTGATGCTGATGGCTCTATATGGCAAAAGCCGACGAGGCTTCAGCTGGGCAAATGGAAGACCAGACAGTTCTAACCGGCATCCAAATGCCCCAGCGTTGTTCATGCAGGAATAAATTTGGTCATGGCATATAGTAGTAATTTACAGTGTTAAGGTGAGTGTTATAGTTTGTTACACAGTAGTTTATAGTTGCTCAGTAACAAGGCTTTGGGTACTGTCCCTCTGCTTGATAGCAAAAGGAGACTTTCATGTCTAGGTACACACACTACATAAATGAATTTATGTTCTAAGGAAAGATAAACGTCTGATTCATCACAAATTGAACTTCCTACAAACTCGGGGGAAGTTATATATTGGAGCTTAAACGGATCGACCTGCAAGGGAATAGCAAATATAGTAAACTAAAGAATTAAAGTAGAGAAACCGGATGAAGCATCTCAGTACAGGAACCGGGCGGTCTGACCAAACTATAAATTTACAGGATGCAACTGACAGAAGAACAAATGACCTTAAGAGTCCATCCTTTCCGAATAAGGAAGAGATATAAATCAAGCGACATGTACCAAAACCACCAGACAAGTTGCTTCCATATGGTTCACATGGCCGCATCGACCAGATGGTAACAAAGCCTTACGAGTTGAGAGTCATTTTGAGGACATGGTATGATAAACTATGACAGCATTTTTCATAATACCCTGACCAAAAAAATCAATCCAAAGCTGCCAAAATGGATTTGTCGGATATGAATACAAATTAGTTTTTCATGATATGACCACGAAGCTCTGCTCAACCGAAAAGAACACTGACTTTAGGATGTTGACGAATATGATGAGGGCACTTGTAAAGCAAGTCTTTAGCTTCAGAATGTCTGCCTTCCTTAAAGAAAGACTCCAAAACGTAAACATAAGCCGATATCGATGGGTAGTCCTTGACACTCAAAGCTTTCAAGAACTCAGAAGCATCATGCACAGTTCCAAACCTTGAAATATGTTGAACAAAAGGCTCTGGATATGCTGGGTAATTATGTTTCTTCATCAGCCGAAGAAGCTCCATTGCTTCATCAAGCTTTCTTACTCCCAAAAGCTTGTCAATTAAATTCTTGTACGCAGCCTGCCATGGTCTTATATGAGCCTTCTTGATCAATTCAACGAACAATTGGTAGGCACCATCAATCCTGCTCTTACTGATGAAACCATTGATCAAAATGTCAAGTAGATCGGCATCGGCATTAATCCCTCTCTCCATCATTTTAGCAAACAAGAATAGCGCTTTATCGACTTCATTAGCCACACAGTGACCTTGAATCAAGATGGTCCATGTTTTGATATCCGGAATACATCCGTGTTCTTCCATTTTATCGAGCACCTCACATGCTTCTTCCAATCTCTTCGCCTTGCAGAGTCCAAAAACTAATTGACTATGTGTGATATTGTCAGGCTCGTACCCTGCATTTCTCATGACTTGAACAATCTTTTCTGCCTCATCAAATCTCCCAACGCTCGTCAAAGACCGATGAATCCCGTCGTAGGCAGCTTTGGAGAGGCAATTCCCCGTGGATTCATATTTTCTCGCAACTCTAAACACCAAGTCTAAATCCGGCTTCTCAGTTGCAGAGATGCTTCTCAATAGCGTGCTGCAGTCCTGAGACGAGGGCCTGTAAGGACCATCCATCATGAACTCGTACAGCTTAACCGCGGCGTGCATCATCTTACTCTTCTGAAATTGCCGCGAAACTTTTATGTACGTGTCAAGGTCCATTTCATGACCTAGACTCTTCATCTCCTCGACAACGCTCCAAAACTCCTCGATGGAATCCTCCCGTCCGAGGACTCTTGCGATCGCATTATACGTGACGGCATTGTGCTTATAATCGGGGCATCTTCCGACCCAATCGAAAAAATTCCGAGCTTTCGCCGGGTAATTCCTCAACTCCTTCAAGACCCTTATGACCATGGTATCCGAGAAAGCCACGTTCATATCTGCCAACGCTTTCTCAGCTTCACTACTCCACTCCTTCCCCAGAACAAGCTCGACCAATTTCTTGACGACGCTGTCCTTACCGTTCTCTTCGATCATCCTCTTATAGAAATGGGTCAAACCCATCGCGTCGCTGGCCATCTTCTCTTTCTTGAACGCCCCCAAAATGGTCACGTACGTTTCCTCATCGAGGTAAAACCCCTGCTCCTTCATTTTCTTCAGGGTGAACCAAAACTGCTTCATCGACTCCTTCTTGCCCAGAATCCTCAGCAACATGCTATAAAGAGAAGAGCTCGGACAGAATCCATCTCGCCCACTAGCCCAGTGGAAGAAACCTGAAGCCTTCACCGGGTCTCTGTCCAGCTTCTTCAGAACGTACACGACCGCCTCGTGGTTCAACGCCGGGTTGATGTCTCCGAGCTGGCTCTCCAGCTCAGCAGACCACCGGTCGGCCGCGACCAGATCCAAGACTGAGTCGGGTTTGGTCGAGAAGCGAAATCTTGGCAGAGATTTGAGAGGAGAGCGTGAGGATGGGTGGACGGGAGAGATGGGGGCGGAGACGACCGACCGGCCGGAGCCAGGTGCGCCCGCGCCGCGCCCCGTCGGGACGACGGCAGCGAATTAGCGAGCCGGATGGATGCGAGCACCGCCCTGCCTCGAGACGTCGCCATCGCCGCCTTCGCCTGCTCGCTCGCCGCTCTGCAACGGAAGCTCGCGACGGTGGTGAGGGTTTAAGCATCGCGCCTGCGCCGAAGGGCGACGGGGCTAATTTTCGTTGGGCCGGATCGGCCCAAGGATGTGGGCCAACCCGTTTCGGTGTGAGCCCGAAGTGATGATGATGATGGCTCAAGGTGAGCAGCGTAGGCATCGCTCGTGGCAACCATAAGGCCGTGATGCGTAATGCCCGCGAGAGAAAGGCCAGAACGGCCCGACACAATCGTTCCGGGGGCGACCCATCTGGCCCTTTTCTCTTGTATTGGGGGACTCGGGAGAATTTCGTAGTCATGTATAAACCAATCAATAGAGATGTCGCAAATGATGTAATTTCATTTCGATAGATTTCTATTGGAAGGTGAAAACCGCATGAGCACGACGGTGGCACATAGGTGTGTGCTACCAAACGGTTCTACTTGGGAACCGGTTCTCGTTGAAACTTGAAATTAGTTCGGGAACATATTCCAAATTTTTGGAATCAATCTAGGTATAGGTTTTGAGTAAATGCTCACATAAGAACTAGACTAGATTGCCTCATTTTGAAACTAGTTTTATAAGCTAAAAAGTCAAAACTTTAATTTCTTTTTTCCTTAAATTCTAACCTCGCGCTCTTTTTTTTTTTTTTTTTTTTTTTTTTTTTGGTAACCCAAGGAATCCCGTAAGCCGATAGCCGGCGAGCAAATCCTAGAGGAGTGACTGCAGAACCCACAACCATAGTATTCCAGGTAAGAATCCCTAACGACGCCTAGGATTCGAACTTCTCTCCTTCATGAGGGGGAGAGAGCTTGAGCCAGAACCTCAACACTCATTCGTTCTTTATTTATCCTCAAAACTCCTCACCAGCCTTTTCTTTTCTTTTAAATTTTTATGGATAAATGCAAATTGGAGTTCTATAATTTATGTTTTTGTTATATATTTGAATACCATTGAATGGATCTAAGCTTAGAACCAGGGAGGACGGAGTTAGTTTCCTGCAGGCATGCCTTCCCATAGTAGGCGAACTTCTTGTTCAAGCTCTTAAGGGACAACCTTTGAGCAATAAACCACTCGAATTTTTAATTCAGAGCCTAGAGACTCCCAAATAGGACCAGGATGATAACATTTCTAACTATCCGAGTTGCATTGCTCAGAGGATCTTACTAGGCTAAAGAAGAAGGAAGAGTTTAGAAAGCCATAGAGAGAATTTCACAAAACACTCACTTTATTTCAAGAGACTCTACCCAATACATTACATCATCCTTACATTTTATAAGTAATAAGGGTGCGTTTGGATGGGCATTTAGAAAGCCCATTCAACTCCCAAAGCCCCTTCAGCCCAAATATGGGTGTTTGGCAACCAATCTCAAGGAGCTTTCAAATGAAAGCCAGCCCTTGAGAATGCTGAAAACATTTTTTCTCTTCCTAAACTACCCTCATTAATTTTTCATATTTTTGTTATTGCCCATGTATTTATTTATTTTTTAATTGAAAAAGGAGTAGCCCTTCGCCGACCAAGGAAGGGGTGACGGCCGCCGGCGAGCTAGATCTGGCACCGGTAGCCGTTGGCTGAGGTCGCCCGAGGTCAAGCAACCTCCGGCGAGGGTCACTCGACCCAAGGGCCGTGCAACCCAGGCAACTGCCGCCTAGGTCTCACGGCCCCTGGGTTGAGCGACCAACCTCCGGCGGCCCTCGGCTGGGTCGTGCGACCCTCGTCGGAGGTCACCCAACCTTGGGCAACCTCAGCTGAAGGCCGTCGGCGGCCGCAACCCTTCGCCAATCCGGCGAAGGGTTTAGCTAAATTTTCAAAAAAAAAAAAAAAAAAAAAATAAAAATAAAAATATATATATATACATATTATACCCATCAAAACCCCTTGCGAAAGTTTTCTTTACCAAACGCACATTCAACTCAAAGTCCATTTACAAATTTTTTTTACCAAACACAATTGTATTTTCTCCAAGTAGCTTTGGGCTTTCAGCATTTGCATTGGACTCAAAGCCCATTGCAAATGCTGAACCAAACACAACTTAACAGGTTACACACAAACAAGGACCAAGCTCATGGGTCCTTAAACAAACAAAGGCTTTTGAAAATCTCGGTAGAGAATTATTTGCACGATATGAACGGTGACAGTGAATAATGATTTCCCTAGCCTACTGTTACAGTAAAAGTGAACAATAACTTGTTACAGTAAACTTGTATGAACAGTTGTCTTATTCAGCAGTCTCATCAGTCACGAGCGTTGTAATCATAGTCCGAGTCATCTGAGCTATGCATTATTACTAGAAAATGTTCATCATATTTTTGTTCAAGTGCTTCAAGGTCTTCTGGTGAGAGGATCTAGTTCAAGAGAGATGGACGGAGACAACCGACCGGCCGGAGCCAGGTGCGCCCGCGCCGCACCCCCTCGAGACGACAGTAGCGAATTAGCGAGCCAGATGGATGCGAGCACCGCCCTACCTCGAGATGTCGCCATCGCCGCCTTCGCCTGCTCACTCACCGCTCTGCAACGGAAGCTAGCGACGATGGTGAGGGTTTAAGCATCGCGTCTGAGCCGAAGGGCAACGAGGCTAATTTTTGTTGGGCCGGATCCGCCCAAGGATGTGAGCCGACCCGTGAGGTGAGCCCAAAATGATGATGATGATGATGATGACGATGGCCCAAGGGAAGCAGCGTAGGCATGGCTCGTGGCAACCATAAGGCCTGCGAGCGCAAGGCCAGAATGGCCCGACCCAATCGTTCCGTGGGCGACCCATCTGGCCCTTTTTTCTTGAACTGGGGACTCGGAAGAATTTGATATTCATGTATAAACCAATCAATGGAGATGTCGCAAATGATGTACTTTTCATTTCGATGAATTTCCATTGGTAGGCGAATCCTGTGTGAGCAAGACGGTGGCACATAGGCGTGTGCTATCAAATGGTTCTACTTGAGAACTGTTTCTCGTCGAAACTTGAAATTAGTTTGGGAATAGGTTCCAAATTTTTGGAATCGGTCGAGGTATAGGTTTCGATTAAATGACCACATAAGAACTAGACTAGACTGCCTTATTTTGAAACTATTTTATAAGCTAAGAAGTCAAAAATTTAATTTCTTTTTCCCTTAAATTCTAACCTCAACACTCATTTGTTCTTTATTTATCTTCGAACTTCCTTGCCAGCCTTTTCTTTTCTTTTAAATTTTTATGGATAAATGTGAATTGGAGTTTTATAATTTATGTTTTATATTATATATTTGAATTTTTTTATCGTTTATAATTGTATGTGATTACATATTCATCTTATGGATTTTTGTTTTTGGCAAATAGGGATTTCTATATTATTCATCTTTTTACTTTGAATAGTTTTATTGTTCATAATCTCATATGAATTCGCTATAAAAATGAACCAAAGAAAGGAACAAAAAAAGAAAACATGTTATTGTGTAAACCTTGGAATTGGACCCGGAAAACAAGATAGGTTTTAGAATTGGTTCAACGCAAATATGGTAGCTTTCGGGTTCTAGCTTTGAAACCTAATCATTTTGGAACCGATCACCTCCAATGGCACAAATTGAGAGCACAGACGCGCAACACAGTCCAAACCATCAAAGGGCTCGGCCAATGCAAAGTACGACCTGAACCGGGTATGGCAGGACGAAAAGCATGGTCTAGCGATCAATGGCATCCGGATAGGTCTTTGACTTAGAGACAATTCTGATTGCACGCGTCAGGAGATGAGAGCGGGCTCACTTCTGGCGAGTGGTGTTGCAGTGAGATTTCGATATCCCGAGCAACAAGCGGAAAAAGCGAGGGGCATCATCGCTCGTACTGGTCCTTCCTGTGCTTTCAGCCTTCACTGCCGGTCGAAAAAGAGAGAGCACTGAGCCACCCCCACTCACGATCACCAGTCGCCACCAACGCAAGTTATTGCTGCATGCACCGAGCCCATGCGCACCCAAAATCCATCCCCGTCCCTTTCAATCTTGACACGATATTCTAAACCCTAATGGCGTCCCAAGAAGTGATGCACGCTTCCCTATCCATACTTCCTCATCTTAGTTAGAATTATAGATAGCCTCGTGCTGTACAACTTATTTTAAACGAGAATAAAAAGAAGATCCCGCGTGTGCACACAACAAAAGGGTACTGTTAAAGCATTCATTAAGTTCGAGCTTGAATTATCTCGACTCATACATTCCATACTACTCGGCACTCGTGTTACAAGTTTGGATTTATGTGTTGGATTAGGAATTCATTATTTGCGGCGACGGGTTATCATTATGGTCGACGGAGCTTGATCGAGAGTTTGTAAAAACAAAATGGGACGACATTCTTCTGTTTGTGAAAAAGGAAAGAGTCACGAGGTAAAAGTAGTAGAATTTTTTACATGAAATTGAAATCATTGGACTCACCAAGGCAAGTCATGTCCAATCCATATCCTAATTCGATGTATTTTTCGGTTTTGCGATCCTTGTCGTCCTTTCAAAAGTAAGATGTGGGCCCCAGTCCTTGATTGTCGTCCACGCGAAGTCTCAGTTTTCCACCGTTAAAAAAGGAGGGTTGGGGGGACACCCGATTTGGGAGAGGGTCCCACACGAACGGCCTGCCCCCTCGACCGGCGTGGTCGACAGCGTCTGCATGCTCTTCATATCCCACGTGTCACTTAGCGAAGCGGTGCGTCGGTCCTCCGTCCCCATCATCCAACGGTCCATATGCTTCCGGTGGGCCCCCACGACCCTCTCTCAGAAAAAACCGTGGCGGTAAAGGACAAAAGATGTCGATGTTTTTCTCGCTGTCTGCTCGGGCCCACCCGTAGGTCCCACCGCTGGCCGAAGGGTGTCGTCCCTCTTTTTTGACACAAAAGGCGCCATCATTTGACAATTATATAAACTCCAACCCATCGTTCAATGAAAAAATTTAGCATGATTACGCTGATAAGGACTCGTTATATTCAATACATATAAACGTAAAATACTAGTGAACTTTTCGGATATAAAACAACGCCTAAACTGGTGAGTTGTCCTAGGTTAGACCCTATATAAATTCATTGGAGTTTCTATACAGGCTCATTTCGTATAATTAAATGTGATTTGTGATGAGATAACAATTTTTTTTTTATTTTTAATATATGAAATAATGACAAGCATGGCACCATTACTCAAACATCTCAGGTATTAAAAATTAGTTATGTTAAAAAAATATCGGGTGGAGAACCGTATTTCATATAAAAAATACTATGATTTGAATTTTGTACTTACTTTCAAAAACCCTATGGACAATGTTAGGATGACATCCACTTTATTTCATATAGTTCACATGTCTTTGGTGCACATGCTTACAAGCATATGGAGATATGGATAAATGGTTGATAATAAATGTTTAAGATATCATTCGATCTTGAAAACTTTATTTATGATCATGATTATGACCATTGCAGTATTTATTTTGAAATGATAGTGCCTTAATAATGGAAGCTACCGACACTTAATAATTGTTGCATACATTATGATAATTTCCGCCGAATTGAGAATATATTACTGTCGTCACGAGATATTAGAAAAAACATACATTTTTTTGAACTATTATCACGAGGTACTAGAAAAACATACCTTTTTTTGAAAGAGCAAAAACACAATCCCTAAAAGAAAGGAAGAAACTTTTAAAATTAGCAAAAGAAACCCTATTATATTGAGATCAAAGTTACTTTGGCAAGAAAAACCGACCAAAAGATAAATCGAATCAAGAAAGCGAGACACATTCAAACAAACGCACACCATATGAACATATGTAAGAGGAGCCTTTTGAAAGAAGTTGGAGTAGCCTTTGAAAAGGGAAGGCTCAGCTTTAGAGAAAACGTGCTTTTGCCTTCAAAGAAAACAAACACACCGGCACCACTTTCCTCCTTCCAAACTTCTTTTCCTCCTTTAAAAACGCGCCACCTCCGTTAAAAGAGGTAAAAATTTTGCATGCGGGAATCAAGATCCGGTCTCTCTCTCTCTCCCACACATAAGTCTCTTTACTTGTACAGTATGCGTGCACTACAATGCAACAGTTAACTCCTTCCCCACATCGGAACTTTCTGTGTCTACCTTCCTCTATAAATATGCTTACTTGCATCTTCTGTTCTTGCCCCAGTAGAAACGACTTCACATATGGAGATTAAGGTGGACGACAATCATGACAATGACGTTCCTTCTGTTGCTGTTACCGGTGCAGCTTTGGCCACCAGGGGTCGCCTGCTTGAGGCAAACGGAGGTTGGAGCTATCGTTCGATGATCTCAGAGACGGTAGCTATCCCGACACTCAGAGAATTGTCGTGAAGTGTGCTTGGAGATAATAATCAATCCATGCAAAGGGGAATTGAGCTTTCCTGGTCCGAAACTCTAGTACTACAATGTGTTCGTTCTTGTAGTTTGCACTTTGTTTCCTTTTTTTCCCCTTTTGTTTTCTGTTTTCTTTTACTTTTTTACCTTATGTTGGTAGGATTACCTTGAAGAGGGATGAAGAATGACTTCTGGGTAGGGTAGTTACTCCAGCACCGTAGTGATTTGATAGAAGATAGTGAGCATGCAAGAAATTATGGAAATTCAGGAGCTGCGTGAGGATTGAAAGTTATGTTATGCAAATAATGCTTTGCACTTGCAACCGCTGAATTCTCGATAAATAGTGATATGTAGAGGGTGAAGCGGAATTTTATGAGCTCTTAGTTTGTGCCAATGAATGATCAGCAGAATTTAAAGGATCGATCTTTAGCAGATAAAAAGGTAAACTATATCCATAATAAACTTCTGTTTTTTGCTTGTGTGATGTTGCCGATCTCCTTTAGGTCGTTGCATTTCTCTTTCCTGAATTTCGATAATCAAGATTGTATTGTTATATAATTGCAAGTTTCTGATTCTTCTGACTGTGATGTATAAAGACCACACCTTTCAATACAAAAGGTGAAATTATGTTATTACAGTGCAATATCTCTCTAATACGATCAAGAAAGACTAAGAAAGATTTGATATTGTATGCATCGAAAGATTTGATATTGTATGCATCTTGCTATACAATTCCAGAGAGCGGAATACAAGTTTATCTCTCTCTGACACCACATTAGTTAAAAAGCAAATTGGACAATAATTTCAAGAAAAGCTGCTGTTTTATTTATTATATACATCAAAGAACCTCGTGGAAAGTGGAAAATCTTCGTTCTTTGCTTTATATCAAGGAAAGAGTTGTCATACTTAAACTGACGCTGTTTCCTCTATCCTGGACACAAATTTGAGCTGGCTCCTAACCATACACACAACTTTTACTGATAGCGAGAACTGTAAATTCCTTGGCAGAGGCCACTATTTTAATAGGTATTATTAGATTTTAAAAGATCGACTCGAACAGCTTTCGACAGAGAGAAGTTAACGCAACTAACGTTAACAATATCAGCCGGCCCGCCAATCTCTTCACAGAGAAACACTTGCATCATAATATTGTTCCATTGAGTATGTTGCGTCACCGAAGACCTTTTTCCGGCCACCGAGTTCTTGACTATGTAACATCGTTTCGTACGTATGATGCTGCGTCCTGATTGGCCAAAGAACTCTCTGACGTGCTTTGCAATATCTTTGAAGTAGCAAACTCTACTCCTTCACATCATTTAACGCCATGAAAACACCAATGCAATTGTGACCTTTGATCGAAATTCCGAGGAGGTTGAATTTTGGTCGATCCCTGGTAAAAAATTAGGTGCCACGGAGCTCTTCATGTCTCTTGATTCTGTGTGATTCTTGCTCTTAGTATGTTTCTGTTTTGAATGTGCTGAGTGACCTGTTGGATGTCCTTTGCTTTAATTCCTTTTGTAACTTTAATGGATCGTTCCATTATGCATCCCGATCTTCCTCTACAAGAATCTCTAATCGTCTCTTGAATCATGCACTACTCTAGGGATGATTCTTACCTACTGTTGACCTTTTGCTGCAGGTATGCTTTGTTAGGTGGATCCTTCTTGACTCAAACTTGTTGAATATTGCCACGTGTCATGAACTTTACCTAAGTTCTATCCATTGAAAACTCATAATCCATGTGCTTTTCACACATTCCATTGACGGGCTTCATGGACCAATCATACTATTATAATTTTTATGATTGATGAACTCATTGGACATTCTATCAGTTGATTTTAGGATAATGCCTATAAAGCGGTAATGGACCATTATTGACCACAAAATTTACGCTTGAAACCATTTGCTTTGTTTGTTCAGTTCCTGTAATATTACTTGTTAGTTTTAGATGCAAACTAAGAAACAAGGTCAAGAAAATGAGAAATAGTAATAATAATAGTAGTAGTAGTAGTATATATAGTGGTTGGGGATATAACTTTTCTATTTATAATTTATACTATTACTTACACTTCTTCTCTATGTTCTTAAAACGAAAAGAAGTATTGATGTTCCAAAAAATTATGAAAGATCACATACCATTTCACACTTAAGTATTTGACATTTGAATTTTTTTTTTTAATTTTCAAGTATTTTGTGATAAATACAAGTCAAAGTGAAATTGTTGTAAAAATTTACAAAAAGTAAAAAAGAGAAATCACCCAAATAGACCCTCATCAATATTAGTTTTTAGTTTCATGGTGTGCACCTAATAAGACTATCGATCGTAGTCTTCATTAAGAAACTAGGTCTAGAAAGAACCACCCAACAAAATTAATCTTTAATTGAGTTATGAAAAGCCAAACAAAAAGTGATCAATTAACTATAATAAATTTCATACAATGGCTAAGGTACTTCAAATTGTTAAGACAATTCTTGCCGTTAAAAGCAGCCTGAAAAACAGAACTCATACTCATCGCTTTAACATGATTGAGATAGTCATAGTCATGGGAGGACTCCAATTCATGCTTCGGCACTTCCAGCAGATTTGTCTACCTTTTTGAGCGGTTTCCCATTCCTTTGAAAAAGAAATCATAGTTGTTATGCGGGCGACTCCCTTTATTTTATGGGTTAAGTTTTAAGGGCATAAGCTAATTTGGGGTCACTCCTTTCTAAAGGCTGGGGCCTTGGTTTTGGGCCCGGTCTCCAGAGGGCTGTATTCTTGTGATCTACATTCTCTGTGTTGCCTTGATCGATGAAAGGAAAGGCTTCCTTAAGTGATGGAACTAAGCCCGTCCCTCCTCAAAATGGGCCTTTTCAGGCTTATCCAATCTCTAGGCCCAATCTATTTTACAGAGGCCCACTTGATTTTCAAACAATCTAAACAACTGGGATTGACATTATAGTGGACAAACTTATAATACGTTAGGGTGGATCGCAGCTGTCTTTCTTATCGATCTAGAAAAATCGACATGTCTATTTCTAGCCGAAAGTTACATAAAGTATGTCATATTCGTATTGTCTCCAATACAAAAATCTTTCCCTTTCATAAGGCCACCTCAACATGGCTCATTTAACTCGTTTTGCTTAATATACTAGATGTATCTTTGCAGCAAACCTATCATCATCTTTTCTTATTTGGGCTTTCCTAGATACAACTATTAATAAGTTTCCATTTTTAGGTTTCTTTGGTACTTTACTAGGTGTAAAGCACCAATTAATAATAGGTGTCATGCACAATCAATTATATATATATATATATATATGAAGCAACTTGTTGTCCCACGTGTCAACCGTATTCTTTTCTCTCTCGGTTGGGTCGTCTCTTTTGTCAATCTCTTTATTTCCTTCCTTCCTTCCCTTCTTTTGTTTTCTTCATTTAATAATCCAACTCCTTTATCAACGCCCCCTCGACCTTTTTACGGCCTTTTTCAGTACGGAATTTTAGTGGTGGGTAATGGTGGCTCCTGCCCAGCAACCTCAAAAAAAAAAAAAAAAAAAAATTATATTATATGGCAAAAGAAAAATACTCCTAAAAAAGTTTCGTGTCCGACAATTACGTGAAAGATGTTTGTCTCGACCTTCCTGATCTTGACTTCTTAGTCCACTATTAAAACGGTTTGAGAACATGGAAGGGAAAAAGAATAGAATGACGTGGAACGAAATGCGAATCTTAATTTTTTTGTTTTTGTTTAATTTAAGTAGGGATGAAATAGAATAGTGAGTCTTTCGTTTTAATTATAAAAATGAAAGGTATGAAATGAAATGGAAGTTTCAATCAATCTAAACTGTATAGCCACAATTTTATCAAATTACTACATCATAATTTGCGAAACATGATTCTAAAATACAATAGAATGATTATAGAATGTCAGTTATCTTACTAATTATAGTTTGTGAGATAAATTTAAAATAGAAGATCATATAAAAAATGACCAATAGTAACCACAACTATAAGCATGCTTTAATTCAAAAATTAATTATTTAGGTTACATTGACGAAAATTTTGATTTTTTAAATACATAATACAATAATTTAAATAATTAAAGGTTAGTTATAATTCATTGTTGTCATTGTGTATTAATAGAATGAATGGCCGTTCCATTTTTCTAAATGTGAACCAAGCATAAGATTAGGACTTAGGTCCTTCACCAAGTTCCAATCGCTTAAAACTTTTGACCAAAAAATAAAAAAGAAAAAAACTGAGAAAAATCGCTTCACTATGCTAAAGTTCCAAATAAATTTCTCTCTGGTACCAAATCCATTTCACGTCGTTTTCACTCATGCTAGAGGACTCATAGAATATCTTCTCATACAGATACATTATTATCATCTCCACAAATCCATCATATTAGATGCATGGTATCTTTGCACTCCATGTATCTAAGTTATCAACCTAAGGAGGATTAAAATTTAAACTCTCAAACCACTGTCTAGTCTGATAGCCTACATGGTTGTCAAAATTTCGAGAAATGGCAAGTGTTTTTTTTCTTTTTTTTTTTGGTCAATGAGAAATCCTAAATTTATAAAACCCGATTTACAAAGTCGGTCAATTAGTTGACATGAAAAATTATCATCGAGATCCATAAATAGTTCATTAATAAATATCCTTGTGACGTCATTTGATAAATCAATTTAGTAAATCAAACTTATCGTATTTATCGTCATGGCCAAGCATGAATTTCACTAGAACGGCACTCAAACGAAGCAACTAGGAGTGTAATTCCATGCAGCCTTCCTCTGCTAAACCTCCCTCAAACGGATGGAAACTACCCCGCAACGCCCATGTGACTAAAAAAGTGACCCCCTTCATCTCCAGTGTGGACGAGGCTCTTCCTGTTTTCTGCCTTTCCTCTCAAGGCACAACTTTGGTGAAAAGAGATCGCCATCATCAACATGGACAGATGGGCCCGACGGAGAAACTTCGCGGAGAAGGCATCCCTCTCTCTCTCTCTCTCTCTCTCTCTCCCGCGTCAAAAAGCTGCACGAGCGAGGGCCAGCTGCTGCTGATTCACGTCCACTGGCCAAAGTTCCCATCGGTCAAAAATGCAAATCAGAATCAGCAGAACCCACCTTTCCAAACGCTTTCGAATTTTAAAAAAGAAATCACCATCTGCATACATACAGTAATCACAAAGCTTTCGGCCGTCTTCTTTTCCTCCGAACCATTATAAAACCTACCTTTTAAAAATATATGTGCATATGATCTTTAAGCAATCGACGGGACATCTGCTTGACCTCGCCGTGGAGAAGAAGGAGACAAAGTTGGTAGGATAAGCAGAGCAGACCTCCATCGATCAACGGGTCAAGACTTACAGGGGAAAAAAAGGAATAAAAAAAAGGCATTTCGCCACCGCGCCACGTGTCGGCTTTCTATTCAGCTGGTGAGGTTCAGAGAAGAAGCCTCCCCTCGTCTTCTTAAGAGGGAAGTTAGCAATAAAAGGAGGAGAGTGATATCAAATTCAATACCACCACACACGCTCGTTCCTCCTCAGCTGATCGATAATCGAAAGGTAGCGCCTTTCTCTTCTCTCGTCCCTTCTCTCCCCGAATCACCGACGACCCATTTCCCCGCTCCTCCGGAACCCGACGTGTCCCGGCGAGACGAGGCCCGACAGCATTCGCCGGAGAGCTGAAGATATGGACGTTGACTTCTGGTCTTCCCGCGTCTTCCGCTCCTCCAGGCACTTCTCTGCCGTCCACGCTTCTGGGCTTTATTATGGTACTTACTTTGCTGAACTCGATTTTCTGCCTTCTGGGTTTCCTTCCCATGTTCTGAAAAACAGGAGGAAGGAAAAAGAAAGGAAAAAGCCAGAGACTTATGGGTTTACTTTGGTTCCATTTATTTTTGCTTCTTCAAGTGGGTTTACTTTGTTTTTGTAGTTTAGTAGTTTGGTGAAGCTAGAGCTCTTGCGATTTGTTTGGATGCATTTAATTTCCAGATAGCGAGCTCCTTCAAGATGGGGAATCTAGAACTTCTTTTTTTTTTTTTTTTTTTTTTTGCTTTGGGTTGCAATGTTGAGAAAGATTGGATTAGTGGAGATATTTCTTCAATAGGATGATTTTTACCGTTTTAGGATAAGGAACGTGTTCTCGATTGGCCTGCTCAACTGTTGGTTTTGAGTCCAGTAGGCTTGGTCTAATTAGTGCTCTTGTATGCTTTAACTTTGCATTAATTGCCGTTGATTGGAAGTCTAATAGTAATTCTTTCTCATGGGTACTTGAGAGTCTTTAAAAGGTTTCTGGGTACCTGTTTATCTCATTCTTGTAAAGCAAGGTCGTTATTGACTATGATTAGTCCTTGTAAAGCAAGGTCTTTATCTGAGGTTGTTGGAATTCTTGAAAGCTCCTAAAATTACTAGGTTAGGCACCCTCTTTAAAATCTTGTTCCGAATCATGGGTTACGGATGAAAAACATGAGAATGTATCTTATGATAAAGCATCAATGAGGAATCAATTTGCCCCTCATTTGCTCTAAATACAGCAGTCCTGTTCCAAGTTATGATTTCTCCTTATCCTGTCCTTCACCATCCTGATGAATTCTTTTGTTTTGTTGATACATTGGTGTTTGCCATCTATACTTCATTCGTATAACATTCTTTTCTTGTTTTTCTGTTCATCTTTTTGTGACAGATAATCACATAGTATTCGATGATTCAGAAGGAGATGACGACTTCAAGGCTCTCTTTCCCTGCCCCTTCTGTTACGAGGAAATTGATGTTAATAATCTCTGCAGACACTTGCAGAATGAACACTGCTTCAATTTGAATGATGCGGTACTTCCTCTTTCTTTTGCTACTCTGAATTTGCAGGCCTGCCATATGCATTCTCCATCTTACCTGCGCTCTAAATGATACATATATGCAAACTTGGCAGTTCCAAAGTAGCTACACAGAAATTCATCATGTCATGGTGCTTCATGCAGTCCTAGTGTAATTAATTTTGCATTTTGATACATTGCATCAATGCCTGCTATTTCAGGTCTGCCCTCTCTGTGCGGCAAATTTAGGAAAAGATGCCACCAGACATTTTATAGAACACCATACTAGTTCATTAAAGGTAACATCTTATCTTCTGCACATCTTCTTATCATGGTATTCGGTGCATGCAATTGGTAATCAAGTGCTCTGTTCCTCTTAAATTTTATCTAGTAATGTATTGATGTGGACTCTGCAGAGGAGGAGACGATCCAATAGGTCTGGATTCTCGCCTTTTAGCTCAGCGTCTCTCAGCAGGGAGCTTAGCTCGTTTCTTGGGTCTTCAGCGCATGACCATGTCAAGGGAAATGTATCTGAGGCGACACCTGATCCGCTCCTCACACCTTTTCTACATAATTTACCATTCTCAAATCCCAATCAAGCTCAGCAAGAGGATGCTTCCTCTGTGGATTCACCAGCTACTTCTGATGCAAAAAGGTACGGTTTTCCACCAAATACAGTGAGTTGTCTGTTCTGCATAGGGACATGATAAAAACACCTGTGACGGAGTAAAAGAACCTAATCATGGAGTTAAAAGGTTTGTCGAAGTCTCTCTTCATGATCAAAATTGATACCTTAGAATCAATAATCTCATATTAACAAAATGCAGAAATAGTGCTTGGCTATCTGTTTTGGTGTACGACAATTGATTGGACATGCTGAACGTATTTTTGCGTGATGATTGTAAGATGCATCTAAATAAGAAGCCTGGGGCTTTGAAATAAGCATATGAACCAAAGTTCTTGTGAATTGGTAATTTAGATTTGCTTTCTGGAATTATGCCTATTTCTCTTCCCCCTTCTAACTATACAAAGGCTATTAATGCTAAATTGCCGAAGGAACCAAGGGCTTTTGAACATTTGCCTCGGGCTTATGGTATGTAGGATATTTGAAGAAATTATTTGCTTGGCTAGTGCTGCAGAATCTTATGACTAGGGTACACTTACTAATTCGATAAGGGAAGATATTCCATTCCACGTGTATAGCCTTTAGTCCGTCTTATTATGACAAGTACTTTGACCTCCTTGATGGTGGAGACGGCCTTCATCTCCCTTCACTGTTAGCTCGCATGCCTTCCAAATTTTACTTAACTAAAATGCTTCAAATCCGATTATTTTCATCACCATCAGTGCCTTACACAATCTGATGCATCCTTTCCTTTTTTTATGGTTAACTGAAACTTGCCTCGGCATAAATAAAGAATTTCTCCAGTGAACTGAGACATCTTGTTTTCACTTAATCTTTAGTAAGAGGTCATTGCCTGACAAGGATAATTTGAGCTGAGACTGACAATAGAGCTGTTAAAGATTTTGTATTTCCATCTGTATTCCCCAGAAACAAAACCAAAGTTACTAACTGATGCTCTCCGTGCAGCCCTTCATCGGACGAAGGTGAGGGACAAGACCATGGAACAAGAAGGCAGAGAGCAGCATTTGTTCAAGAGTTGATGGCCTCGATCATTTTCTAGGATTTCCACTTCTCTTGTTTTCCTCCCCTCATTGTCGGGTGCAAGCAATTGCGCATCCCTTACCAAGCGACGACCTTGGTTGCCGATCCTGGGCGCTTGATAGTTGAAAGTAGCTTATGAATTATGTATCACGCGACAACTACTTGTGCTGATTGGAAATGGCCCACGTTATTGAATTTTAATTAGCCAGTGTAACTTATTTCTTCAGCAAAAAAAGAGTACATAGATTTCATTCGCATAAAAAGCCTCTTGAAATTTTTTTCCAGCTCCAAAACTATTCTAAAGTAAATTCCCTTCTCCAGTTAAAATTTGAACTTTGTGCTATGGAGGAAATTTCTCCAATGCCAGGTATAAGCTCTAACCAAATATTGGATTAGTCACTTGTCCACATAAAAATCCGTGATTGAAGTATGGGTATCATTTGCTTCCAAAGGATTAAGCAAAAGTTAGGCAAATACAAAGGGACGGTGGGTTCTTCGTTGAACATCGAATGCTATGCAAGAGCTTAAGCTCAATATATTCCTCGTGGCAAGACCACACCTTCGTGACAGCAACATTGAGAATTCCCAATCCCGAACACATAAAACCAAGGATTCGGGGCACTAATTTTATAAGAGTTTGCAGTTGCTAAGATAATAGAAAAGGGATCCATACGTCCCCATCAAAATGCATGACGCACCAGAACCAATGAACATAGGCATTCAAATGTATGGTGAACAATCGTCAACAGGTTTCTTCCGCTAAAAAGGAGAGGACAGTAGCAACTGAAAACAAGAATGGGCTGAGCTGAAACGATAAGGGTCTAATCCGTAAACAAGGAATATTTACGGAATGGCCAAAGAAACTCAGTGGCAGCTAAGATGACAGATACAGCAGAAAGCAATAAGTTCTGGATTATCATAAAACTAATCGTCCAACTACAACTTCTCACAAAGCAAAGATGAGGCAAAACCGCAAAATATATGACATTCAAATTCTCATTAGTTCCACAACTTGATGGTATAATGATTGAATCAACTCAAAGAGTCAAGAACTAAGCACTGAAGCCAAAGCATACTCCAGTGTCACTCGACGATGGACTGAATAACACCCGCTCCCACTGTCTTTCCACCTTCTCTGATAGCAAACCTCATTCCCTGCTCACAAGCCACGGGCATAATTAGCTCAACCACCATCTTAACACGGTCCCCAGGCATAACCATCTTGGACTCCTCATCTTTATCGTTCATGATTGAAGTCACCCTCCCGGTGACATCAGTAGTCCTCATGTAGAATTGAGGCCGGTAGCCGGCGAAGAAAGGCGAGTGCCTACCACCCTCCTCCTTCTTCAATACGTACACTATGGCCTCAAACTTCGTGTGTGGGGTAATAGTTCCAGGCTTGGCCAAAACCATCCCTCTTTGGATATCGATCTTCTGAATACCTCTGAGCAACAAACCCACATTATCCCCAGCCATTGCCTCATCAAGCGTCTTCTGAAACATTTCTACTCCAGTAACTGTTGTATTCCTCGTCTCTCTCAAACCAACAAGGTCCAGTGTTTCTCCAACTCTGACTGTTCCTCTCTCAACACGGCCAGTAGCCACAGTACCACGACCAGTGATCGAGAACACGTCTTCAATAGCCAGCAAAAAGGGGAGATCAGTTTGCCTTTGTGGAATGGGGATGTAACTATCCACAGAATCCATCAGTTCATAGATTTTGTCGACCCATTCATTCTCCCCACGTTTGATGCTGGGATTTGCCATCAAAGCCTCCAAAGCTAACAAGGCAGAACCAGAGTGAATGGGGATGTCATCACCAGGAAATTCATACGAAGAAAGCAACTCCCTGACTTCCAACTCTACAAGCTGCAAAAGCTCCTCATCATCAACCTGGTCCTGCTTGTTCAGGAAAACCACCATGTTGGGCACACCAACTTGCTTAGCCAATAGTATGTGCTCCTTGGTCTGTGGCATTGGGCCATCGGCACCTGAAACGACAAGAATAGCACCGTCCATCTGGGCAGCACCAGTGATCATGTTCTTCACATAGTCAGCATGTCCAGGGCAGTCGACGTGGGCGTAGTGGCGGTTCTCAGTCTCGTATTCCACAGTGGCAGTGTTGATGGTGATACCTATTCCACAAACAAAGTTTCAACCTTTTCATCCTCTCGAAGATTAAACTCAATAATCAAGTAACGTAGGCATGTTCAGAGAAGATTCGTAAGATTACTTTCTCTATTCAACAAGAAACAATCTTAACGCACTTTTAAACACAGTCTTGACATTGCCTGACCACCATGTACACAATGACCCCAATCATTTTTACCTAGCTTTCTTAAGCAACTTCACTTACAATTGTGCCCCTCAAAACTAAACCTCTAACTGAAAGTTTCACTGATTATTTAGCTCTTCAAAACCATGTCCCAGGTTACAATCCAGCTCAATTCTGTACTACAGCAGCTCTTATACACAAAACGCAAGATAATTACTAAACCGCAATCACAATGTTTGACTGCTGAAGACAAGTCCGCACAATTTCATAACCTCACAGAAGCAATTCGCAAGAAAGAAAAAAGTCTTTCGGTAAAAATCCAAAGACCGGCAACAACCGATAATTTCCATCAACGAAAGCGACCACCACAGGAACAGCGAGGACGAAAGATGGATACCTCGGGCGCGCTCCTCAGGAGCGGCGTCGATTTCGTCGTACTTCTTGGGGGCGCTGTTCCCCATGGCCGCCAGGGCCATGGTCAGGGCGGCGGTGAGCGTGGTCTTCCCGTGGTCGACGTGCCCGATGGTGCCGATGTTGACGTGGGGCTTCTTCCGCTCGAACTTCCCGCGGGCCGCGCGCACCGTGAAGGCGCCGCGGCCGCGCCGCGCGGGGACAACACCCGTGGAGGCGCCGGAAGTAGGGGCGAAGGGGGCGATGAAGGAGGAGGAAAGCTGGGCCGGGGCGAGCCTGGTGCGGAACACGGCGGCGGCGGCGACGGTGGAGGGGAGGGCGCGGGCGGCGGGGGCCGCGGCGGGGGCGGCGGCGGAGGAGGCGGGGGAGGAGGAGGCGGGGCAAGGGTAGATGAGCTTCGAGGAGGCCGCGGTGGAAAGCGCCATTGCTGGCTCTGCGAATTGGAAGCCCCTTCGGTAGAGAGAGAAAGAGAGCTTGAGAATGGGTTGAAGAAGAAGAAGAGAGGAGAGAGTGAGAGAGAGGATAGAGGAGAGAGAGAGAGAGACGGGGGTTATCTCTTCTGCAAAATCAAAGAGGGCCTCTCGATTGAGGGCTGGGTTTTATCCATTCCATTCCCCCCTCGCGAACGAGTTGCACCCGATTTCTGTGTAACTCGGCTGGAAATGCGACACGTGTACATCTCTCGATTTGGGGCTGCATATCGTTTTTAACCCAAGAAATATTTAGATTTGGGATTAGACTGCACCCTTGACTCATTAAGGTAATTAAATCCTTTTCTAGTTGGAGAGGTAATAAATTTACTCGATAAAAGTTCTCATCGGTTTGGTTTGATTTATATCAATTCAATTCGACTCACCTTTTAATTATCAATGATTTACTGAAATGAATCATACCAAATAATGAAATCAGTAAGAATTTTCTTCTTATTTTTAGATCATTGAGAAACCATTACAGCTAATCTTGGACCTCATTTCCATACATAGGTGCCCAAGAATTCTAGCCAAAGATAATTTTGTTAAAACCTGGTCTTTTTTATGTTGATTTCTCCGGCTTAGAGAATGGAACGCTCGCTTTTGAGGCTGGTATTGTGCGGCAGATCACCATCTGCTGCTTTTCGTGGTTCATGGGGAGTGAGTGAAATGACTGATGATGGTTCTCCTGGTACCCCACAAACCCGAACCGATTGGAGCCCCCGTTGGCGCCACGTAATTCAACTCTGGCACACACATTTGCTGCTTCACGATCTCGTTGAGGGTACACCAAGTTCCACTCGGGGAATTGCCTTTATGATTAGCCATGGTGGTAGATGATTCTATAGCTTAAAAACCAAGATTTGCCATTAGAATTCTGCAGATTCTGGGAGAAGGGCGTGCTCAGATGGTGAAACAGATGCTTCTCAAGCATCGCTAAGCAACAGCGAGTGACTTTCAGTGCAGACTTAAGATGATGACATGTCAATAAGAATGTTAGCAAAGCCCTGGATGGCCGCGAGATTTCCTTGGCAACACAGCCAATAACAAGCAACAAGAAGGGTCTCTGTGTGACCTCAGCAACCCAAAAATTGCTGCCGCAAAACATGCCTAGGTCAAAATTCACCTGATATGGATTGAGATACTTACACGACTCTGCTGAATAAAGAGGGACGTCGTGTCCTCGATGACGGCAAGCATAAGGAAGCCTACTTTGTGAAGCCTAAGATGGATTGTTGGGCTTGAAGCCCACCTTAGCTGTGTCATACTAGCTTGAAGTGCTGTTGAACTGTACGTTAGCATCAGAAATTGCCGACGAGAGGATATTACCCGCAGCATGGCATAATCAGAATTTACTCACTGGGTGACACGTGTCGCCCGATGCCATGCTGAAATCAAGTTTCCTTTGGAAAATAAAGAAGGGAGGTGGGTCTCTCTCTCTCTCTCTATTTTTTCGTTCCGTTTGACATGCTTCCTCTGCATCCGCCAATGCCGCCTCCTTCCCAAGAAAACATGCTGCCTTCGACTGACGGATGAACCACTCCGCTTTTTTTTACATTTTCTCCAATATTGCTTTTTTTTTTTTTTTTTTTCCATTGATTCGTAAATTTAGCATTTTCTTTTGATTCAAGGTTTTTATTTTTCCTCGCCCTCGTCGCGTGATGAATGTGTCCACATCTGCCTCATCCGATTGTTCGACGAAACCATGCCGAACGATGTCTCACTCTGTCTTGCGCTACCCCTACCTTCTACCTTTGCTAGGTATTGAACACTTCGTCTTTTCAGCTTTATAATTAATTAAGGATGAAAAAAATATGCCTCATGTCATGAATTTACATACCTTAGGTCTCTAGAATGGTGTAATCTGATGTTTATGTTCTTGTGGTTAGAACAATGTGTGTAGGCGAATTTGTCTCCATAATGGTGTAATATGCCTCTCGGCGAAGTGGTGTTTTTGTTCTCGTGGTTACAACAATGTGCGCGAGGCTCATGATAGCATCCTTACTTGGAGTATAATATAATCAAAATTCGAAGAGTGATATTGTAAATGTCTTGAATCAATACCATATTTGCAGATGAGAAGCATCCCAACACTACTTCCACCCCCCAACACCCACCAAAAACTAGAAAAAGAACCTCCAAAAAGGCTAATGTGGCCTTTTGAATAGTTTTGCACCGGAAAAAAGCAAGTCGTTCAGTTTAATATGATGCAACTGCTTCATCAGTACACTAAGAGAATCGTGCTGATCAGAATTCTCTGTGACAAGTAGTAGAATTTTGCGACAGAGACCGAAGTTGGAATGTCCATGCCTGTGCATTATTCAAGAGCTTATTCTAGTTCTTTGCATTACCTCCACATGGGGCATTTCGCTCCCAGCTTGCAGAATACTAGAGATAGTAAATCCATGAGCATGATCATGTAAGATTAGCTTTTCTTTAAGCAGAGTTATCATCAGACAATCAGAAACAAAACCCTGACTAGCACTTCAATTAATCTCCCCTTCAAATTTCAGAAGGAGATTGAGAAAAACATCCCAATATCTAGCTTAAACTGAGTCTCAGAGTGTCTTTCCCTCTAATCAACTACCAAAAATAGAAATTGTGTAGCACACTGGTAAGGATCAGCAGATTTGTAAGTAGAACGCTTTCTAAATCTTGGACGTGGGCACTACAAAATCAACTTCAGTTTGTAAGATGGCTGTGAATGCATAGCTGGGGAATTCATCTTTTCTTTCCATGCTTCGAAGGGCATCGCAAAGAACAGAAATTGCTAGAGCCAATTCGCAGTTAGCAATAACAATCAGATACATGATGTTGACAGCATTAAAATTCCTTTATGCCCTAGGAAGTGTCAAATCCTTCATTCACTGGTTCAGGTAAAAATCTTTGCTAGTTTATCTGGAAGTCAGCTTTGATGAGTCCTCCGGAAGAGGAGCATCGTACAGTGAATCTAGCTTAATATGGTGTTCGGAGAAACTCCAACATGAGCCTGAATCCATCAGAAAGGAACCACAAAAGGGAGGAACATGTGCAATGCATAATCAAAATCAGTAGATGATGCAATCACCGATCATGAGAAAAAGAGTTTTAAACCATTTCCCTTTTTGCAGGGCAGTAATCTTAATGCTTACGTTGACCAAGAATTATGAGCCATGGCTAGGGGTCGCATAATAGATAACACCAATGTTTATAACCGGTCGCAAGAACGCACTGAGATGACATTGGTGTCACAAAGGATTCCCTCGGAAACTTCACTAGCAACCAGCATTGTCTGCACATGCTATCGATTTTCCACCTTGCATTGCTCTGTGACTTGGAAAGGTTGTGAATTTATGTATAGCTTGCTTCTCCTAATTATAAGCAGAGCCTACCAATGACATGGAGAGAGAATCCAAGGAATCAAGATAGATCTTCATGCCTTACTTCTGAAGGACATACCTAACTAACGACCATGTCTGCCACTATCCTCTTTACTTGCAAAATTTCTTTCAGATCACCATGTTAGGTGCTATAGCGAGTCAGCGACCATTTAGGCTGAATCACATTTTATCTTCTCTCCGGGGGCATTTCCTGCTCAGGGTACAAAAACAGGCAACTTTATGGAGTTGATCATAAGTAGCATTAACTCAGAAGAACAGCCATAGTGTTCTGGCGTTTAACTTATCTCGGTGCCTTTCATTCTGTGTATTAATGCCTTACAAGATCCTTTTAAGTAAAATCACCAACATTTTTTGCGTAGCATTATAAGCTATGCACTTTGTTTGGGCTTCCTAAGTTCGATGCAGGAATTGCATTACTGCAGCTAGAGCCTGAGGGTGAGTTTCCCATCCCATATGGTCCTCTCATCCAAAGAATGATTTGCAGAATTGATCAGCCAATTCATGAAAAAGAAGTCGGTAATAATCTTTTGCAAATTACACAAATGGGGAAAGAGTCTCCAACTGGTCGAGCAATATATCCCAATTCGGCCAGTCAACTGACAATCTCTATCTACTAAGGGACAGACATAAATCCCCATGGAGATGAACTTAATCACTGGGATGTTTAATTTTTCATCGAGATGCATGACGATATTAACATCAGCTAATCAACCACACGAGCAAGACTATGTTGTCCAATCAAAACTGATAACAAAATGCAGCTTTTTTTGCTCTTTTCAGTACAAGTTGCTAGTTTCCTTTCTTTTCAGTGTTTCCGGGCAGTATTGTTGCTCAGATTAGACCAGAAAGCTGAAAACATCATGCGTGGCTTTCGACGACAACACTTCCCAAAGACTTCATAAAAAGCATGCAAAAACCGTTGGCTGTTGCTCCAATTGAAGAGAGATAAACTACTCTTGATGACATAATGGCTCCAACTTGAACTCGAAGTTGCAACACTTCAACTCTTTGAACTACCAGTGAGAATGGGACTTTGCAAAGTTAGGAACTTTTTGGATCAACGACGGTGGCAAGCTCAAGAATGAGTGACGATTTCATTGTGGTTTTTGATCTACTCAAATTCTTCTACGACAGTTGAGAGTTCCCGCAAAAAAGGATTTCAGACAACTGACAACTCAAATGGAATTACATCAAAGTTCTTTTTTTCTTCTTTATTCCTCAGAGGTCGTAAAAGCACATCACGTTCAGAGACCCAAGAAAACACCTGCTCTGTATCGTCTCGTAAAGAAAAGGTTATCTTTCCTTTGGGTATGCGACTAATTTCTTCTTTGCGATATCTTGATTTTCTTGATAAAGAAGGGAAAAGGTCTTTCCTAAACAATTGTTATTATAGAAAGATAATTAAAGTTGCTGCCTTTTTTTTTTAAAATAATGTCATGATAGGACTCACACGTAACAACCGAAGTCCAAGAAAAGTCGCATAGGATTCTACCTTGGCAATAAATGAAGTCAAATCTTTCCATGTCAAAACTAATCGAATAAGGTGAAAGAAATCACCTTTTCTCTCACCTAATCTTAGTACAACTGTTTCTTAGTTGGTGTAATCTAAGACAACTGGTTAATAGATCCAACATGCCCCCTTCTCCTCCTCCCCTCTCTCATAATATCAAGTATCATTTTAGCATTGTATATAACCTCAGTTTCTCTCTTTTTCTTGATACCACACTGGGCATGATTCCTCTTTCTTCATCATTGTTAAAGATTTGCATGAAGTGCCTTGTCTTGGAGCAGCAATCATTGGCTTCTGATTGCAAAGTCTATTCTTGTATTGAGAAGGGGCGTGCAATTTCCGTGTGGAAGATGCTCTCGATCGAGTAATCTGGGAAATACTTACTCAGGAATTACAAATTTAAAACTGGCTGATACAAAAAAGAAAGCACAGGCTCTTTAAAGATGCCATCTTTTCTGTTCAGTCCCACCATGGAACTTTGTAAATAATTTGACTGATGGGACCTTCACAAGCTGCATTATTCAAGATGAATTGGCGACTTCATCTTCTAATCACTTGCCCCATCTTTATCTCTGAGCTGTGAGGGCGCAGAGAAAGCCGAGATTTGGGCCCAATCTAAAACCTGCAGAACCATAGAAGCCTGACTTCTCACTTTCTGCAACTACTACTACCACCATTATCTAGTGCCTAGATTCCTCTCACAGACAACATCTTCGAAGGAAAAAAAAGGTTAAAAGTGCATTTCCACGTTGTTGTAGTTGGTGTTCAACTCAAATCATAGAAAATTATGAAGACCCACGTTGAAGTGACTAAGTTTCTCTCTCTGCCTTTCCCTCTAACTTATTATTTATTTATTTAAATAGTTGTTGACTGGTCATATTGATTAATTTTTTTTTCTAAACATATCATGTGCCCGGCATGTTTAGCAGAGTTGTATTGGTTTTTTCTAAACGTAATGAACTGTACTCTAAATCCAGTGAAAAAATGGCGTCTCTGCTTTTTCACCATGCATGGGAAAGAGTAATTTAAGTGCAACAGAAGCAAAAGAAAACACCTTGGTTTCACAAAAGCTGTCCCTAGCTTCATTAGTTAGAGAAAGAAAATCAATTAAATAAGAAGATACAATCGGAGAGATGCGAAGTCCAGTTAAGAGGACTCAGGCACGGCAACAAATCATTGAAGCATATAAAAAGAGCAGTCTTCACTAGCTCTCAGTCACTGCCATCTCTATGACAGTTTGGAGAACAATAACCTTTTTTTTCTTTGTAAGTAAATGCTGCCAAGAAGAACACCTCTGGCAGCATCTCTGATTGAATTCATTTAGCAAGTAAGATCTCTCTCTCTCTCTCTCTCTCTCCCTCCCTCCCTCCCTCTATGCTGATATTCATAGGCCTTTCATCTTGCCTGTTGCACCCATATTTTCTCATCTCTTGAGCCGCTGCTTCTCGATTTTAGCCGAACTTTGTCCATAATCAAGTTGATCGATCAAGATTCAAGCAAAAAAAAAAAAAAAAAAAAAAAAAAATGCAAGACCAACTTGGGATTCCCGCTTGCTTTTCATCCGGTGAGAAGCTGAGTGATGATCAGGCTGCTGTGACGAGGTCTGGCCAGAGCGTTTTCATGTCCGTCTACCGTACAAAGATTGCCGATCAGTGCAGATTCATCACCATCACATGGTGCAAGAATTTGATGCTTCATGGCCTCTCTGTATCGGTCGAAGACCCCGAAGGAGAAAACCAGTACACCTGCAAAGTGGAGCTCAAACCGTGGTACTTCTGGAGGAAACAAGGATCTAAGCACTTCACGGTTGAGGGAAAAGTGGTCGATATTTTCTGGGACCTCAAAGCAGCGAAATTTAATGGTGAAACTGAACCAAACTCTGAGTACTATGTCGCTGTAGTCTGCGACGAGGAAGTTGTTCTGCTTGTTGGTGATCTGAAGAAGGATGCTTATAGGAAGACTGGTTGTAGGCCGGCTCTTATCGATCCGATTTTAGTTTCGAAGAAAGAGCATATATTCGGTAAAAAGAAGTTCTCCACAAGGGCTAAGTTTTATGAGAAGGACGGATGCCACGAGATATCGATCGAATGTAAGAACAGGAATTCCAGCAGAGGGAGCATCGGCAATGGCGGTTCACTAAATGGGATCGAACCAGAAATGGAGATCAGAATCGACGGGCAATTGGCAATCCATGTGAAACACCTCCAGTGGAAATTCAGAGGTAATGAGTCCATCTATGTTAACAAGCTTAGAGTGGAGGTCTATTGGGATGTCCATGACTGGCTCTTTAGCCCAGGTCTAAGGCACGCATTGTTCATATTCAAGCCCATCGTGTCATCAATATCTGCATCCTCGGCATCTTCACCATATGCGTCAACACCATTGTCATCGCAGACGGAGAGCTCAGGTTCTGTGGATGGGATTTCTGCAAGTGGGTCTGCAGAATTTTGCTTGTTTCTTTATGCTTGGAAGGTTGAGTAGATGAATCATATTAGGCCAAACTTGAGTATATTGTCAAGATCCCCAGAAAAAAAGCTAGATTTGCCAAGAATTTGTATGGGTCTTCAGGAATGTAAAGGGCCAACAACATGAAGTGGTGAGAATACAGATTGGATTGAGAGAGAGAGAGAGAGAGAGAGAGAGGATTAGATGTGGGGGGGCCAAGAGAAGAGAGCTTGGAGGTTACTTACAGCTGGGAAGGAACAAGTGGGCATAATTGGACAAGAAAGATTGGATCAATTACATGCCCAATAATGCCCCATCTAGACGAGCCTATCTCCATCTCTCTCTCGATCTGATCTTGATAAGTGAGCAAATATTTTCTTTTTCTTTTTGGGTTCCAAAAAGATTCTGTCTCCCAATATATGTATGCCCTTCTGTAACCATATATATATTATTTTTTTTTATACACAAGATTTGGAATAGTTCAATAACTTACTGAATGTCTGTATCTGGAAAACAATGCTAATGCATGTGACTGGGCAAAGCAAGCTGTTCCTCTCCTCTAGATGATGACGAAAAAGCCTAAAACGTTGCCGAGAGCATGCACATGTGCTCTTCCTATGATGTGTTGCGTTTCTCATTTCGTTCCCTGTTCTTGCACTCTGCTGAGGCCGTCTGCCCGCATCTGTATAAGATCTGTCTAATTTCTTGGTTAGGTCTTTTCAGCATATAAAGTTAAAACTACTTCTGCTTTCTTCGGTTAATTAACAACAATGGAAGTTGGAAAATCAGATACGCATCCAAGGACAGAACATGTGGAGAAATCTACTCCAAACGGAATCTAAGTCCTTGCCAGTCTGAAAAATCATAATTAGAAGCAATAGGAGAATATGACTTTTAACAGAGCAAACCACCCCACGGCCAGCACAAATTGTACACCATTTTCATGCTAAAAAAAGTTAACTGTTGTCTTTTATTTTTTCTTAATCTTTTTGTTGAATTTCCTTTGGCTCCGTCAAAGGGGCCAATTCAATTGGCGAAGACTTGCACACAACATGGACCGCCATAATGATTGATACTTGTAATGATCTAGGCTTACACTTTTTGACCGGCATCACCTCAAAGGCTAGTCTTCTCCTAAATCAGAATTAAAAAAGAGGAGTCGCTGCCTTATCCAGGCAGCTGCCCATTTTATTGGCGGAAAGGGAGGATGTATAGAGTCAAAGAATAAGAATGCCTAGACGGAGTTACGATTTAAATATGTAGATATTTATAAACGTCATCAATAAAATACAATTGATGTTCTAAAGAATGACGGTGGAGAATGGGTGTCTGACCAAAGAGGAGTTGAAAGGCATTGTGGTAGATTGCTACAAGAACCTTTTCACTAAAGATGACCCAATTCTAACGACGATTCTGTAGCCAAACAGATTTCAAGTCCTGAGTTCTTTGCAAGATTCGAATTTGGCTAAGCTGGTCGATAAAGAAGAGGTCCGCAGAGCACTGTTTAATATGGGATCTTACGAACCGCCGGGGCCGAATGGTTTTGAAATAGTTTTCTTTCAACATTAGTGGAATCTGGTTAGTAATTCAGTTGTTAATTTTATTGTTAAGACATGGTCTGGGAATTTTAACTGGATTGAGATTAATAAAACTATCTTGGTACTGATCCCAAAAGTGAAACAACCAAAATCAATCGATAACTCTCTTGCTTTCAAAGGAGTGGATCATAAATTTCTCATCTAATGTTTGCGGATGATCTCATGTTAATGGCAGGCCTTTGAGAGATCAAATGGATGTCATGATGGAATGTTTAGGTGATTGCGAGCGGGGATAAAACTAAAATTTTCTATTCACAGAATATTTCTCTGACGTTGAAATGTAATTTGAGTGAGACATCTGGTTTCGGTGTATGTGGAGCTAGGCAAATAACTAGGAGTGCCTTTAATTCATGGAAGAACTTCTTCAAGACATTTTCAATCTGTATTAAAGAGGACGAATAAAAGGTTTAGTGGATGGAAATCTGAAAGCTGGTCAATGACTATTAGAATTACTTTATCCGTCTGTAGTTATGTCTAACCCAATCTATCACACGCGATGCATTAAAGTTCCAACTCAAGTTTGTCGAGAGATTGAAAATAATTCTTGTGCTTTCATATGAGGAAGCACAAGCGACGGACGTGAAATTCACCTCCTGAATTGGGAGTCCATCCGCAAGCCTAAGGAATGTGTCCGTCTCGATTTTAGATCTCTTGAGGGGGGAAAGTGTTGAAAAAAGTCATAACCCTTTTCTTAGTGCCAATTTAGTCCTAAACTTTTTTACTTAGTGCCGATTAAGTCATTTCCAGCCAATTTTGACCGGATTTTGCTGACTAGACGCCGATCGGCTGACATGGCATGATCGGTGCTGATGTAGACAACTTTTGATAATATTTTAATATTTTTAAATTTTTAAATTTTTCCTTTTTCTTTTTTCCTTCCCCTCCTCCAGCTAGTAACCAGACCTCGGCGACCGGCCAAAGGTGACTGCCGGTGAGGTTGACCTTGCCCATGGCCGGGAGGCTTGACCTTGCCAGCGCCGCCTAGGCCGCAAGGGCGACCTAGCACCGGGCTGGCGAGGCTCGAGCCTCTCCAGATCCGACAAAGGTGAGCCTCGCCGCCCAGCCCGAGACTGCCCTTGCGGCCACTAGCGAGGGGGTCGGCGAGGGCGAGCCTCACGGCCCGGCGCAAGGCGCCCTTGCGGCCACTAGCGAGGTGGCCGGCGAGGTCCGGCGAGGTTGACCTCGCCGCCGTCACCTCTAGTCGGTCGCCAAGGTCCCACGATCGGTTGGAGGAGGAGAAGAAATAAAAGAAAAATAATAATTCAAAATATTAAAGTATTATTAAAAGTTGTCCACGTCAGCACCAATCAGGCCGTTAGTCGATCGGCGTTCAGTCAGCAAAATCCAGCCAAAATTGGTCAGAAAAAACTGAATCGGCACTAAGTAAAAATATTTAGGACTAAATTGGCACAAAAAAAATGTTTGGGACTAAATTGGCACAAATACAAAAGGTTTAAGACTTTTTTAACAATTTTCCCTCTTGAGCTAACCAATCAAGGATTTATAATTAAACTAGTGTGAGGCCTCAAGATTCAACCTAATAATCTTTGGGCTTTTGATTGCTAAATATTGTTCACATTTCATGCTAAACCTGGTGACTCGAAATTATGGAAAGCGATTGTCAACGTATGATCGGCTTTACAAATATGAGTTTCATGGAGTTTGGGAAATGACTAACATGTTAGGTTTGGATATATGGAAGGATACCATGTATGGAGCCGCTCTATAATATTGTTAATACCCAATTCTGTCCCTTTTAAGTTGGACAGATTTGCGATTACGGGCTAAATGGAAGTTGGAATTTTCATATATTTCGAGGAATTATACTAGAAGATACAATCTTTCACATTAGAGCTGTCAAACCTCTTTCAGCTTTTGATAGGGACAATAATCAATGAGGTAGACAATTAAGAATCCGATAGTATGTGATCCATGATTTGGAAGTGGAAGGGACCTCAATGTATTAGAATTTTCCTCTAGCTAGTTACTCATAAGAAACTGTTATCTAATAAATTGAAAATGTCTTGCAACTTGCTTGAGATGGGAGTTTCATGTGGAAATAACTTTGCATGTTTTAAAGGATTGTCCAATTGTCCATAGGATATGGTTTAAGTTTGTCCTACAGTAATACTATTTGGGAGAATTCTTCTCAGTGAATTTGTCGCAATAGTTGAATTCAAATCTTGCTATTAAGGGACGATAGAATTTTCATCATGACTGGAGTATAGTTTTTGGAGCAAGTGTGGCTTTTTTGACAATAGAGAAACAAGTCACTTTTTCGTAAAAACTTTGTTTTCCCTTTGAATCCGATACAAGTAATTCGTTCATACACAAAGCAAATCATTAAAACTTTGTACGTGAATAACTCAACGTTAAGTGTATCATGGACTTGTCCAATTTTGATTAATGGGATCCTCCACCTTATGGATACATTAAACTAAATACTCATGGACCTCTAAAGGCAACCTAGGACTTACTGGTGTAGGGGGTTTATTTAGAAACAAATGGGGTGATCGTATTGGTAGTTTTGCCACATTCGTAGAAATATGTTAGTCAACACAACTAGAACTTTGGGTTTTGTGGTGGGACTAAACTTTGTAAAATAACTTAGATTTTATAAGATCATCCTTGAGATTTTTAGTCAGCGAAATTGACTCTAAAGCCATTATTGTTCTTCTTAGTTTGGAGCTTATGATTGATAATGCTAGTCCTTCTTTACTCAAAGATATCAGAAAAAGTGCTAGGATATTAATTTCTTTTCATTACCTCCTATAGAATTATTTTATGTTCTATTAGGTGATAATATATGAATAGTAGATCTACAACGTTAAAATTTTGTATTCAGCTTTTAACCCTCTTTCGTGTGTGTGTGTGTGTGTGTGTGTGTAAAATACAAATGTCGATGATAAGTTTTCTATAACCTGCCAAGACGAGGAGGATAAATATAATTGAAGAAGGCTGGAAAGGGGCAATATTTTCCCGATGACATGAGAAAAAAAAATGAGAAACACTGTTGGAAATGAAATGCACACTCTCAGTTTTAAAAAAAATAATAATAATAAGAACTACAGGAATGAATCTTCAAGTGTTCTAACAAAATTGATAAAGTATTCTCTGTAAATATACATCTTCCCCTTCTGGAGCAACAGACAGCAAAGCGATGCACCGGATTTTTCAACATATTTCTCGGGAATTATGGCAGTTGATTTGCAAACAAAAGTTCATCTGGCATGATCTCCTCTTCCACGGACAAGAACATGACAATGAGCTGAGATCAACAGAAGCTACTCAAAAAGTAATGATAAAGCAACAGCAACAAAGGAAAAAGTGGTGTTTCCAATGACAAACTGAAGACTGCTACAACAGGAGGAATAACTGCTCATACAGATGATGGCATCCACAGTGGTCTTTTGTCTTCGAAAAAGCTCCTTTACCACTGCTTCAGTCTCTTATGTAAGTACGCTTTCATGCCATAATGACACCTAAAGCAAGAATAATGGAATATTTTGGAGGGACCAACTTTTTTCACCATTTTGCTCATCAGCAATCTGGGAGACCAAACATGGCTTCCAATTCAGTGAGAGTTCCTTGAAACAATCATACTTCACAGGCCATTCTAGAATTCAGTCTTCATTTTGGACCGAAACCAAACCACCTGGCCAGAAAGAACGTATTCTTTCGTCGACCAGCATCGGATTCTTTTTCTGAAGGTTGTACAGGATTTGGGTTTTGTTTATCTGCACGAATCAGACAACACCTATTACAAATTTTGGAACAATGGACTGATACTACATGAGGACCAGAAACAGCCGAAAATTATGAGATGCCAACAGAGATTTCGCTTTCTCATTACATGAAACAAACATTATGTAAAGTCTCACCTGGTTTTGGGGAAACCCTGTCAGTTTTTGCAGTTTTAGCATCATGGTGATTTTTTTCGGGACCTTTCTTAATGCCTTCTTGGGAATGGACAGTGGTAGACTTTCTTTCAGGAACCCTGTGGTCCTTCCTAGATCCAGCAATGGAACTACCTGTGGTGTTTTACCATGAAAGCAAAGAACATTTTGGAGCTAATTTCTTGGGAAAGTGGATTTACCACCATATATCAGTACAGAGATTTTCTATGCGCATATATTCCTTACTCTCACTAGGAGGCTTCCCGTAGTTTTGCTGCAAGGACTCAGTAAAGGTGCTGTCTTGTGGATCCTGCATCACTGATGAAGGGCCATGAAATCAACCATGTGAACACATTTCACAGACACGCTCAAAAGATCTGATGGTACATTTGGCTTACGTTGATCAAAGAGAGTATTTCTGTAAGTGGGGGCTGAGCCAACAAGTAGCAGCTGTACTGCTTCAGCATCTCTTGTAGTAGACAATTTACCGGTTGCATTTAGGTTTCGAGTGTCTAGCAGTATTCCTGCCAGCTGTAACAAGGGAAGATGGTAAGAATTCTGACTTTTGTACAATGATTTCTCAGCTTTCTACAGAAGCGGGCACAAGTGTACTCACCAAAAGTTTCTTGAGCACTTCAGTTTCGAGCAGATCGTAGGCTTCTTCACAGTAATTATCTGTTAGAACCGTGCATTGAGATCCAACCTAGACATTCAATGACTTAGAGAGAGAGAGTAAAATACAGGTATCTTCATCTTTTCAGTGCATTGAATGAAATGGCAGTTTATTCAGTGCCTAAAGATGATTTACAGTGATTGATATGCACTGACCTCACCAGTCGTTTTGAGGACATCTTGCCCGACCACAAGGATGCTTAATTTTCCAGCCATCACTAGACTTTCCAAATCCACCTAATCCAAGTAGAAGAAACAATATCTTACTTTGTCTAAGCAATTCACATAGCAGATGGACATGGTATATGATGGTTATCAAGCATACAGGTTCTGATGCAGAATTTATCATAATTGACTGTGTCGAAATTCCAAGCAAAGTCGTCCTATTTGAAGACAATAATAAAAAAACTTGGCAACAACCAGAACCGCTTTAACACAGTAACCAACTTCTTCATTTGAAAAAGAGTTTATATTTTCTCCAACCACATTGCTCGCATTGGGCTAGTAAAAGTTTTTCATTATCTACTTGTTCTACATTTTGTCTATCTAGCAATGTGCTTGGGTGCCGCAGGAAACAGAAGAGTTTCCCCCCAAGAAAGCATCTGAGCAAGCACAAATCTACAGGGAAGGATTTACTGTAAACACTAACGTTCCTCTGGTAATTAGATCATTTTTTCCCCTGTGGAGCAAACATGTAGTGCGATAGAAAAGCAAGGACCTCATCGGCAAAAAGCAAGGAGGTGGCATCAAGACCAACATAGTGAAAGAGCCAAGCAGCCTGACGTTGCTTCCACATCTTCGCTCTCCTAAAATTCATCATGGGCACTGCAATGGACCCTCCTCCATTGCCTTCTCCCTTGCTCTTGTTCATCCTATTCTCCAAAAGCCATGCATAACATATCGCAGCTATCATAGAACTAGTACCTGCAGCCCCAAGCAATTCGGATAAACATAATTCGAATCTAAGCAAAGTTCTAAAATGAAAAGCCTAGTCAGGCCTGGAGTGAAAGAACCAAAGGCCATCAATTAATCTTGTCATGCTCACACAAGTCCATTGATTCTTTCGAGTTGTCCTGTAAAATTTATGCTTGTCTTCAATCATTGTTAACAGAATTAAGCACCCATCTTCCAATAAATAACATCTGCAGTAATAAGTAGTATCGCATCACCCAAGGGCTTAGTGTAATACAATGTAAGTTAACCTCCAGCTCCTCTCAAGTGGACTGTTAACATTAGTGTTAGACAAAGAATTAGCATTGTGATCTCGCATCAGTAAATGGAACTTCCTTGTAGGTCAGGGTGTTCTACAATCGGATTAAGCAAGAGTATTGCCAAGAAAACGCTACACAAGAAAAATCATCATCCACGAAAGCTATCGGTCATGGAACTATAGGGGAAAAAGGCCAAAAAAAAAAAAAAAAAAAAAAAAATCAGAGAACGATACTCAACTGTTTGAAGGTCCCGAGAGAACAATCTTCGCCCTGGCATTGATCTCACCACTGAAGATCTTTCCAATCTTGCTTCTCTGCTTCTTGAGAAATCCATTGACACCAACTTCCCTTGCGCCATCGCCTTCCTTCAACCCCCCATTACCGATCGCCTTTGACGTGATCTTATCGAGGGAACAGGTGGATGACGACACCGACCTCCTGTGGGCCGACTCCACGAGGCTCCTTGGAGGCGACAGGACCTGATTATCTGGCACTGAGCACGTCGAGGAAGAAATCGACCTTCGGTGAGCAGACTCGACCAAGTTCTTTGGCGGAGACAGCAGCTGCTCATCCTGCGAAGGCACTGCTGTTCGGAAGCGCCGAGGAGGGGCGGGAATCGCCTGTGCCTGGGCCGCGGAGGCACCATTCTGGAATCTGGACCGCCGGTGCGCCAACTGTCTTGGCAGAAGAAGCTGAGGCGGTTGGTCGGTGCTGATGGAGTGTGGCGATTGAGGAGAGTCGTCCGCGTTGGGGGGTTTGAGAATGTTGGAGAACCACCTGTGGACGGATTCGGCAGGAGAGGATGGCTCCGTCGGGGAGTCCGGCGGAGTATCGAGGGTTTCCGATCGGTTACGGCCGTGCCTGACGGATTTGGAGAGAATTTCGCCGCTGAAGCTGTCCACGGCTCTGTGCCTGCTCGCAGAGGACAGCGAGGATCAGTCGGACTCGCTGTTCGTAGTGTCCGGACTTGACAGTTGACAGTTGACAGTTGACTTAACCCCACAGTTATGTAAGAAATACTGAAACGCGTGACCTCGTGAAAATTTAATAAAGATTATTCTAACATCCAAATAGAGTTTACTTCTTACTGTTACGTCAAATTCTGTTTACTTATATTCAGGCTTAGCAACACTCTGTATGCGAAGATTAAGTTCAACATAATTTTGTCAAAAATATGATTTTCCAAACTAAATGAACAATTTTACCACAAGGGAAGAGTACATGGTTATCACGCGATTTGATTTAATGAGAAAGAAGAGCTATAATGATTTCTTTGTGGCAACTTTATCCTTTTATATCCTTTCTTTTTTCACATATTACAATGACAAATATATATGGTATATACTCTTTATATGAAAATCACACAACTTTATCCTTTTATATCCTTTCTCTTTTCACATATTACGGTGACAAATATATATGGTATACACTCTTTATATGAAAATTACATAATTCAAATTTCAATGATTACCAGATTAGCTAAAATAAGAAAAATAGATCTCTATATCATATTGACATTGTATGACCATTTTATTGCTCCTTTATTACATTTTAAAAAAAAATCATAAACCATATGAATTATCACAATATGAAAAGAAGTTTCATTTTTATGGTAGCACATTCGATCTATAATACTTGAAAATGTCAATTTAGTGTACATTCTTTAAGAGAATGAATTTTTTTAACTAATAATATTTTCATATTTTCATATGTAGTCTCTTACCATTAAATTATTGCCTTCAATTATCCATCCAATGAAATCACATTCAATGAAATCACATTTGGCGTAGGTGAATTTCAAAGACAATCTATTTTGCAAACTTTGGTATTTAGAGATTAATCTGTATGAATCATGTAAAACAACGAGGTGACGCTCAAAGTACATTTAACTCATTATCATTGGATTGGTGGTGTCTTATCATCGCATCTTCTTTACTAAATGGTAATCATAATCATTTATTAAGAATAAAAAATTGAAGTGTGACATTTAGAAAGATTAAAGAACCAATAATATAAAAAAAATGTTGAATTTTTAGGGCTAAGAATGTTCATGTTGATTATGTTGGGATTCTCACCACCAACTTCACAATAATTTAGGAGCAAGATTACACATTTAACAATAATTTAGAGATTATATTGTACATCTCACAATAGATTAACGGTTTGTGATGACTTTCTCTATGGATTGATAAGGATTACATTGAATATTTATATATAGATCAATGATCACATTGAAGGAATTAAAAATTTAAGGATCATATTTCACATTTGACCAACATTTAGGGATTGTTAGTGCCATTGTCCCTATATAAAATTCTAAAATGGATTTTATGAAATCGATTTCCAAATTGATAGACATTAAAAATGAGCTTGCCCACTTTTTTTCTTCTTTTTTTCTTTTGAGATTTATCATAAGAACGTGCAAACTAATTTTATATACCGATAACATTGCTCTTTTTAAAATGTAAAATTACCACCCTAATATATGAGTAGAATCAGGCAAAGTAATTTATAACATCCAAAACGTTGAACAAAGGTCCGTTCAATCGTTTTATAGATTTTTATTACATTTTTACTGAATTTTAACCTGGCTATCTCATGGTATACTTTCATTTACTTATTTTTACCCAGGAGTTGTCATGCTTCTCATTTGGTTCGTGGAACAATTGAATTTTCCAATTTTTAATTGACCCTTGGATATACAGTTACATGAATTACAAGTGTAGTGGTATCACATATTCTCATGCCAAATGGACACTGATCGCATTGAAAATAATTCATTAGATTTCGACAGAAAATCTTAATATATACCTAACGATGCTTGATCAAAATGGCCTCGAGAGCATTGACTCCTACATATAGCATTAATAATGCGAACTTTATAGGCTCGTAGATGATATAAAGTTCATGGTTTCAGTATAGCCTTGCACGAAAACCATAACAAGGAGGGCTTATCATTTTTCAAAGTTTCAGACACACGTACCTCCTAGCAGATCTAGAGAGGGGATCTCTTCCATCAATTTTGGAAGGCAAAGAGAGCCTGCCCTGAGCTGCCACCGCGAACCTCGGCGACCCCACAAGCCGAGAGGGAGAGTCGCACCTCCCTGGCGAAGTGGCCACCATCTGCTTGGCCTCTTCTAGCCATGCCTGAGTCAACCTGCTGCTGTTGCTCCTGGTGCTGCTGTCAAAATCATCCTCCTTGTAATCTCGAACCTTCGCCAGGCTCCCCGTCAAATTATACGCCTTCGTCTCTGCACTGACAGTGCCGAAGAACATGTCGTTCATGAAGTCCGTGAGGTCGGGGGCTGGCTCAGGCTTGGCGATTGCAGCTGGTCGCCTGCTCTCTGTTAGTTTCTTTTGCAGGCTCATGGACGAGCTTAGTTTGTTCTGATCTCTTGCAATTTCTCTGCTCGTTACTTTTCTCTCCATCATGATCAAGAAAAGGACTTCACAGACAAACACAAACCCACAGAGAAGGAGAGAGAGGCATTGTGTTTTGGCTGAGGATACGAGAGGTAATGGGGTTAAAGGGGCACGGAACATTGGTAATATCAAGCAAGGGACAGAGCAGAAGAAAGAGACCGCGTGATGAAAGGCGATAATGGCCGGCTCATTTTAGATTTAGGGACGGCGTCTTCTCTGCGGATGTACTCGGAAGGCACTTGTACTATTCTTCAGTTTTGTATAGTAGATATAAGCTGCTTTGTTGCAGCAATTTACAGTAACATTTAACATGTAGACTTATTCTAATTGCAAATTATGCATGTGTGTCTAACATGGTAATCTATTTCTCAGTGAGAAACTATCTATATCATTGTTTAATCACCTATTTTTCTCCATAAAAGTTTACTGGTCTTGATTATGGTGATTACCAACATTTCTTTTGATTTAATTACCAACTAGTTTTGCGTTGTCAACTCTTATTTGAGTTGATTATCAATGTTCATTTGGTTATTTTTTTCAAACCATCAACTCCTTTATCTATGGCCAAAAAAAGAAAAAAAAAAACCTTCTTTTATCATTCATTACATTCTAGTTACCAACTTAACGTGGCTTAATTTATCCAACTCTTATAGGAAATTACCAACCTTTATCTACGTGACCTATCAATTTTTCTCCAATTAAGTTATATACTAGTGAAGGGTTACCAAGTCTCATTTCAGTTAATTATCAAACTTTTTTCTTGTTGTTAAACTTACTAACTTTTAATTGATTTACCATTTTTTATTTGCCTTACTTGTTATCAGCTTTATTAATTTACCAACTATTATTGAAAATTACCAACTTCAATCAAAGTAATTATCAAGAAAAATTCCGATTAAGTTGATAACCATTTTTGCATCACCAACTCCTATTGAGTTTGTTGTTGACGTCTAATCATCCTTTTCTTTTTAATAACCAACTTTGTTTTCTCTCTAACAAAGAAACTTATATTATCTTACCAACTTCTAGTTATCGTTTTCTATTGATGCCTAATATTACCAATTATTTTTTGAAATTAACAACCTTTATCGTATGACTAAGTAATTTTTCTTCGATTATGTTACTTGCTAGCTATTTCTTATTCATGAAATTCATTTGTGTCGCTCACCTACTTACCAATCATTTTCTTACATTTAAGTTACCTATTAATTTTTTGTTATGAACTCCTGTTCGAGTTTATTACTAATTCTAATTTGGTGTTTTTTTCAACTTAAAAAAAATTCTCCTATCTCTGATAAAAAAACACTATTTTATTTATTTTTAGCCAACTTTTGTTTACCTATTTTACAAACACCCTAAATTTGCTAACTATTATATGGATTTACAAATTATTGTGCAGATGCTTTCCATTTTTATGCATGTTTTGTTTCCTTGTTAAGTCACTTTCCCTTTCAATAACTCTTCCATAATCTACCTACATTTTAAATAATCTGCTTTCAATTTACCTTTTTCTTAGTTTGCATTTGGTCATCTAGATTTGAATTATGACGGGATCGGATAAAATAAGATGAGATTAGAATTCCTCCAAATATCTTCCAAATCATACAAAATCCCATCACATGATTGATGCATTCCAAGATAAAAGACAAACATTTGACAATCTCACTGGCCAGCACAATTTCCCATGATATCCAGATCTCGCCACTTGAGCTCCCTCACCAGCATCTCAAATATGCTCTCTTCAGCTTCTTGCAGTTTGTCACTTTCATTGCTAGTTTAGCCAAATCCGTCGTCATCTCTACCTTAAAATCGTAATGTTTGCTCAACTTCCCCGTATCAAAGACGATTTAGACACTAGCGAAGATGAGCCTCGCGTCGCCAACGGCATCACAAAGTGACCGGGATAGGTAGTCGCCATGGTGATCTAGTAGACGAGGCGGCAACCATCAATGTAGAGATGAAGGGTGGTGACGAAGTGGTGGACATGGCGCGCAGCAAAGCTCAGGTGCCACTTGACGTCGAAGCAATGATTTGGGGGTGGTGAGGGACGGAGAGGAGGTGGACGAAGATCCACCAGTGGACGGCATTGGGACAACGAGTGACAAGGGCAAACATACTGCTACTGTGGACAGCGACCTCAAAAGATCAGATGCACTCACTAAAGGATTTGAATTATTCAATAGTGATAACCATGTGACTTATAATTACTCATTTTCACTCTTAGTCATCAGAGCATGGAACTGGAATGATGATGAATGGTGATCGAATGAGATCACAATTGCTCAGTGGTCGGAAGTGACAATGATCGGCTATCATGGAGGTGATCCTTGCACAGTGGCCAGCGAAGCCATATGCACCGCTTCATCACTTCATCATTAAGTTATTTTTTTTAAATAAATTATTCAATCCAAGTTTATACCACCCTCTAGCCCAAATTTTTTATCCAACATTTTATCGAGGTATATTTGGTCTAGAGGACGTTGCTAAACACCACATATGACAACTCAAATCCAAACTATCAAATGTAGCATTAAGCTCCATTTATTTCATTGAAGATGTGTGACTTGGAAAATATTCTCTAAAAAATGATCACTTATATCACTTAAAATAATTAGTCAATGGGAATATTTTCATTATTAACAACAAAATATTTTCGTGGATGATGAAAATATTTTTCATTAACTAATTATTTCAAGCGCATCTTTTTTGAAAATATGTTTCCCAGATTATTTATCTTCCCCGAACTAAGCACAGTCTTAGTATTTTATGAAGCCTACATCAAGCTTTCGAACCAAATAAACCAGGAAAAAAATTTCACCAAGAATTCAAGTATCATATAAATCCATTCTACGAATCATATAGCCAGACAACAAACAGCACGGGTATAAGAACTTTCGACGATCATTAACTAATGATAACAATCAATGCAATGGTAACAGAATAATAGTGATGTGAAGACTCGAAACTTTTTTAATAAAAACTCCACGTGCGTGAAATGGATTATGTCAATTTTGAGCGCTACCTGATGTTATTCTATTTCGTTTATTTTTAGATGAGGGAACAGACAGACGTCAAAAGGCCCAAAGCCCACAGCTTGAAGCAAAGGCCGTTTTCTCTATTTTATTATCCTGTTTTGTTACAAACTGTAATAATTCACGAATCGCGTGACAATTAATCACGGCCGTCACTAATCCTAACACCCTAACCTATACTGTGTCGAGAACGCACAAGGGCGAGAGAGAGAGAGAGAGAGAGAGAGACAGACTGAGAGAGAGCTTTCTGTGGTTCAAGAGATACCAAAATTCTAGCAGGATCTTCCCCAGCATAGAGATTAGACAAAACTTCCAACTGAAAAAGCCACCGGCTCTAATCCAGTACCCATTTCTAACCGCTTTTCAAGATACCATCCCGTTCCGAGACATCCACTGGGCAGGGACACCAGAATTCTCCAATCATGGCCTTCCCTAATCTCACGATGCTACCATCCCATTACTCTCAGGATCAAGTATTTGATGGACAAGCTCCTCGGGCAGTTTCTTTGTAGCCTGTGTATCGAGAGTACTCGAGTCAGTATGTTTTGAGACAGCTAAACCGAAAGGTTGATCTACCCGGACAGAATATTAACCTGGAAATGTCTCATGTGCAAAATCGGCTCGCATCCAACTTCTGCAATGGCCTTCCCATTAGGTGTTCGTGACTTGAATCGCTCAGCCCTAAAGGCTGAAAGGGCATTCTTATCATCGGGCAAGTTGTGGCAAACATTCAAAAGTGAGGTCAGAGAATTCATCTGCAGGACAAAACAAGTCATGCAAATTCCAGTCATAAATCTTGCAGAACATCAGCTCTGAACCTATTGAAGCACCAAATCAAACAAACAACTTACTAATTTATCAAAGTGAGTACAATAAAAATTAAAGTCAAGTCAAGGTGAGCAGAATACATGTACATAACTAAATTCCGGGCATCTAAGCCACTAAGCTAATTGCTCGTCCATATCAAACTATGTTCATATCTAAAAAGGATAACTCTAGATGATGGCAGCTCCAGTGCTCCCCAGTATGACCAAAATACAGGCCCAACTCGATAACCAAAATAACAGAAAGGATCATCAAAAGCCCAGTGACTCTAATAAGCATGTAGAAATGATATAGTATACTGGCATGGGAAGGAAAAATCACGCACATGCGAATGCCCAAGCAATGAAAATAGCGACAAAGTTAAAGATTACCCTAATAGAAAAGTGGATGCAAACTGAGAGACTGTCACTAAACTAAATCTAGCACGTAACATAAATTACCCACTCACAATCAAGTGTTTCCTTAAATCACTAGCTTATCACATAAAAATCGGTGATCCCTCCCAAAAAGCTCCATTTTGGACCCTTAGAACAAACTGAATCATTATTTTCTCCTCCATCTATAATTCTATTGCGGGTCCTATATGGACATGGTGTTGCAGGTAACATCTCAGATCTGCATGAACCTAGTTTTCAATACAATGCACAGCATGCACAGGCCAACAAGCTGCTCACAATAGTAAATCGGGGAGGACTTCATCATAAAAACTATGACAATTACCATAGAAGATAAAACGGACCTTCATATACGGACAAGATGCACAGCCACCATGTATAGAACAGCCTTCACCACTTGCAACTCCAGGAATGACAGGTAACACGACATCACCCATTTTGACTGAACTCATGGGAGGGGATCCATTTGTTGATGTTCCAGTGATTGATTCTGAAGATACTGGAAAAACAATCTCCACGTTAATCTTTGGTCCACCTGCAGAAGACTCTACAGAAGCCAAGAGATTCCGAACAGCTGCAACAATTGAAGTCACCATTCCCGATTCTGTTCCCAAGACAAATTGAAGGTGGTCATTGACCTTTCTATCCAAGGCCTCTTGAACCCTCTGTTTAATGAAATCCAATATATTTTGGGTGGAACCAACTACCCCCATTCCTCTTCTCTTAGCTTCCATTGCAAGAGAGAACATTTCCCCAGGGACCTCAAAATGAGCAGTCAGGAAAGCATCACAATACATTTCATTTATCTTCTCAACAACTTCATGCCCAAAAAGGTGATGTACAATGCATGTTCCCTCCTGTTAGGGAAAAGACTTGAAGAGTTACATATATATATATGCATAGAGACCATGACCATCGAGATGTATTAATGCAGATACTAACCAAAATCTTTACTACAATAGACATATTCTTCAGTAAATCAAGTGCTTTCAAAATATTGTTCCCAATCATACCATCCATCCAGACCACAAGTAAATTAACCTTTGATCAAAGAGAAAACTTGCAAAAAGTACGTGCCAGTACCAAGTGAAAACTGGGTTCTGTGGGCACTTAAAACTTTTATTCACATGAGGAAAACCAAAAAGAGATGAAAAGTTTATGCCCCACAGCAAGGCATGGCACTAATATAGGCTGAAAAATTCATAGAGTTGGACGAGTTATAAGATTCATAAGGAAGAGGACCTGGAAATAGTGCAGGCGAGGCAGCAACGACCTAATTGATGATCTACTGTGTCCAGGGTGGATTTCATGAATTTCCTCATCAGTCATCATAGTCATCTGCTGGAACAACTCCTTAATATTTGCACCCATATAAGAATCGGGTCCATACCAAACAGTCAAATCTGGCACTTGAGCAAAAGCCTGGGAGAAAAAGTTTGGAATGAGAAAATGCAGAGTCCAGTGAGGCTAAATGCAGAAAACTCCTTTTGCAACAAACCTGCAGAATAGTTTGAACAACATTTGAGGAAGTACATGTAATTGTGGGCACAAGCTCATGGGCAAAAGCTTTTGTTTCCAGGGAAGTATTGATGTAGACAACATGCAAAGATGGTGGAGACTGAGAAGCTCCCTCCAAATAATTTGTGTAAGCAGGAGAGGAAGCAGCATCTGCTAATGAACAGCCGATACGTTCATCTGACATCCTGTACACACCGACCTGCATATTTATATATAAAAAGAAAAATGCATGAATCATCTGTCAGGTAAACTTTGAAAAATTTAATCATAAGTTCATTCACTTGATTGATTCAGACAAAAAGTTTGCACTTCTGACTTTTAACTTTTCCTTCTGATAAGCCATCCTTAGACCTGCTTGATCGAGTTACCTCCGCAAAGCTGGCTTGATCGAGTATAATTCTGACATGATAAACAAAAAACAATTGTTTATGCTTAGAGTTTACCTCTGCAAAACCAGCTTGATCAAGTATGGCACGAACATTTTCTGACATGAAATCTACTCCCAGAACAGTTATGAACTGGCATCCAGAATTTGCCATCTTCACTGCAGAATCTGCCATCACCAAGGAATCAGATATATGGATATGAGGCCACTGCTTCTGTGCAGCTGTTAGGATGCCTTGGACTTCAGGGTCCATGTAAAAATGTGCAACAACACCAATTTTCTTCTCCTTAAGCACATTGACAAGTTCTTTCACCTTAAACTCATCAGGAGACAAATATCTTGCCTGCAATTAAACTATTAGGAAGCTTAGGTTGTTATTCGTCGCTGCCAGGTAACATATCATGCCAACACCACCAGCATAGACTTTTAGATGGGATTACATGACCTTCATGAAGGTAATAAGTAGAACAATAGAAGAATACACGCGGAACAAACCCATTTTATCCTTGCTTTTACATGCTCCATTCAAAAAACCATATGCATAAGGTGCTTTCCTTGATTTACTGAACAAGTTTGATGGAGTAGTCACCAAATCAATGAGTTCACTCCAAAATTCGTGTTGGAGATAGAATAAAAGGCTCAAGGAAATATTTTCCTAAGTGCAAAGACTTGTCTAGCAAACAAGGGGCCTAGGCATTTCAACATTTTCTTTAAATTCTCAACATATTAAAGATAAGAAAGGAAACATGAAAAGAAAACACTCTGCTTTTCATATATGCCCAACACAAATCCCTTAACCAGCTAGGTTTACAGACAATCCAAAAAGCTCAGCTCGACTCCGCAAGCATCAGATGGAATCTCCTAGCTTAGCAGCAGTGGAAGATATTGAGGCAAGCCAAAGCTCATACAATAACATGGGAATTGTGATTGTTAATTTTTCAAATAAAAGCTCCGAATAAACACGAGACTGTCCACCAAGCATATTGCTAACCTGAGCTTCAGCATAGCTTCCCTTTGCTTGAATACCGTCTGCATTCACGACCAAAGATGGGAATGGATCGAATGGTGCCTTCCCCTCCCGCTCTGCAATTAAGGCCTTAGTCCTCTTGTGCATGCTAATCAGCACATTATGCCACGTATTAACACGGGAGCGTCCAGCCCCTATGATCCCTACATTCAGTGCTGCCAAATCCTCCGTTTTCACCTTCAAAACCTCCTCAGCTGCTGCCCCATCTAATAATGAGATCAAACACGAGCAAAATCCTCTCGTGATCTCGGAATCACTATCAGCCGCAAATCTCATTCTACCGTCTTCTTCCATATTCACCTCCAACCACACCTGCGCAGTTATTATGGTATGATGTAAATGGTATAGGGAAAATCGGATTAGAAAACAATAACTCTTGATATATACGATGATGCAAAAACTGGGCATCCCCCTCAATATTTTTTAGGCTTAGTAACAGAAAACCTACCGAAAAAAAAGAAAAAGAAGACCCTTTTCTCTTGTCATCCTCCAACTTCCATAACCCAACTTTTTACAATATCACAGACCACCCAGCTAAACTCTGCAGTATGTCTATGCTAAAAGTCGCGAACATCCTATCTTCATTTCAATTTTGACAACAAATTGGCATGCCTCCTTGCAGTCGCCAAGCTACAGATGAATTTCCAACGAACCGCGACAATCAGCCAAAATTAATTCCATAGATAGATCGCAGAGTCAGGTAGATAACAGAAAACTGAGTCCTTCTGCGTAATCTCTCGGCGACGGGTTCAAGAAGGCATCACGACAGAAATAGGACGTGAAGGGAAAAGGCCAATGAACCAAACCTGAGCGGTACAGCCCATGACTCGGTTGGAGTCCACCCGGGCCGTGTCGGGGAGCTTCGGAAGGAGGGTGGCGTAGTGCAGCAACCGCTTCACTCTATCAATCGGCTCCGACAGGGACCGGAACTCGGAGACCAGGGACTGGAGCTTGCAGGGCACGAGGTCGGCGGTGTGCGAGGGCGAGAAGGCGACGGCGGAGCAGGAGAAGGAGGAAGCGGGGGTCCTGTCGGCGTCGGGATTCAGGGACTGGACGCAAAGGGGGGGTCTGGAGACGAGGCGCCTCTTGATTTTGCGGGACGCGAGGGAGAAGGCGTTGGGGGAGGGATTTGGCGCTAGGGTTAGGGCTGGGGTGGGGAGGGAAGGACACGTAGGAGGAGGAAGCCATTCCGGTGGCCATGGCGGCGGCAGAGTCCATTTGCAGAGGCAGAGGGATGCACACACAGAGAGAGAAACAGAGAGAGAGAGAGAGAGAGAGAAGTGAGGAACTGGGCAGAGGGAGAGGGAGAGGGAGAGAAGTGAGGAATTGAGATTGAAGTGTGGGAAGGGCAGAGAGAGAGAGAGAGAGAGAGAGAGGGGGGAGAGGTGGTGGGTGATGCAGGAGAGGAAGAGAAGAGGAAGCGGAGCCTTTAATTAAGGGAGAGGCCAAGAAAGACAGCAGCAGACAGAGAGAGAGAGAGAGAGAGAGAGAGAGAGAGAAAATGCAAGTTTAGTTCCCCCCAACTGCCCCCCCAACGAAACTACGCGCGAAACAGCTCGATTTTTCCCATGATTTTTCCCATGACTTACGCCCAAGGACACAGGAAACATGGCTCCTCTTTTCCACGTGACTTTGTTGACCCAAGAACAAGAAACATAGGCTCCTCCACCTTTAATTTCCACATGACTTTGTTCTTCCAACTCTCTAGAGACATAGACCCAAAAAAATCAAAAACTTAAGAGAGGTGATTTGGGGTAGATTCCTCCCTTTCCTCCCTTTCCTCCCTTTTATTTTTCCTTTTTCTTTGGTTGATTCGATTCTCTTTTCTCTTTTCTCTTAATTTCCTCCCGCTTTGTGAAGCTTTTCTCTTCTCATCCAGTCAAAATATGAAAACTTCTCTCTCATTTCGGAGAGATTTATATCCCGTTCTAGTCTAGATGTGAAGATTTTTGCATCTATGATTTTGGACTTTCACTACCTCGTGTTTCGTTGGTGTATAGATCCAATTTTAAAGAATATCAAAAGAGTTTCGTGAAGGTCCAACTCTCACAGTCTAGATGTGGAGATTTTGGCGTCTATGATTTTGGACTTTCACTACCTCGTGTTTGTTGGTGTATAGATCCAATTTTAAAGAATATCAAAAGAGTTCCGTGAAGGTCCAACTCTCACAGTCTAGATGTGGAGATTTTTGCGTCTATGATTTTGGACTTTCACTACCTCGTGTTTCATTGGTGTATAGATCCAATTTTAAAGAACATCAAAAGAGTTTCGTGAAGGTCCAACTCTCACAGTCTAGATGTGGAGATTTTTGCGTCTATGATTTTGGACTTTCACTACCTCGTGTTTCATTGGTGTATAGATCCAATTTTAAAGAACATCAAAAGAGTTTTGTGAATGTCCCACTCTCACAGTATTGAATATGTGCTCATTCAACTTGTTTCTCTAGACGGCAATGATAATGAGAGCCCCAAACTTAGGTGCACCCCACCGAAAGATAAAGCCATAATAATATATGAAAATTTCAATATATGCTCATCACTAAAAATGGATTCAATGGTCGACCACCAATGTTAGTTTATTTGCTCTTTAAGCAGATGACTCCTAATCTTGTTTAGATAATTTATCTTGTTATTTGAAACTTGTTTTGTTTTGAAATTATTTGGGATTGGCCTTTGTTTATAGTTACATTACGATGTTTCTCTTTAGTATTCTTGTGAAATTGGACGAAATATCACTAAAAATAAAAATAAAAACAAAGAAACAAGAAACATAGCTCCTGATAGAGTTGTCCAACTTATTACAATTAACAGTTTTTTGGCTACTTAATTTAGTGATTAGTGTGGTCCAAACAAGGGTTATAACTACTGACTTTATCGATTCACAGCTCATGCAGGCTCCCATCTCTATGACCTCCAAATGCATGCGTGTGCGTGTTTCTTTTATAAGGCTTTCTTTTTATAGAACGTAACCGATGACGATAAGCCTACAATCGTTTTTTTTTTTTTTTTTTTTGAAACCGCACACGTTTTAATCAATCCTCATCAGTCATCAAGAGAAATCAGAAGTCTTAATCTAACCTCATGGATCATGTTGAGGAATCGAAAGCGACCAAAGCAAGTCAATGTTAACATTGATGTATCAAATTACATTTGGTTTTGCAAGTTATTAAGAATGTGATGGAGCTTCTCATTTCTTTAAAACGATTTCCCCACATATTAAGTACACTACACAGGATTTCCAATTTAAATTAGCTGTAATTTTAGCTTATCTTTACACATTTCAATTAAATATTCCTTTAGCATTCATAACATTATATAGGTGGATTTTCACTTCATCTAAATGTTATCTTAACATTTATTTCGAATCTCTCTTTAATCATGGTTTCAATCATACTTTTGTGCATGTATCGTAACTTTAGTTCAAATTTATGCTAAAAGTAATGTTCCATACGAAGGAAAGAACACTCAATTTTATTTCTTGTTACATCCCTTTTTTCTTTAATTTCCAAGGAACGGAATCATCCATCTAGTTTAGTACATATTAGGACTTCCTAATTCTTCTTCTTCTTCTTCTTTTTTGTTATATTAACATATCGATATATTTGCTAACCTTCATGGGAGAAGCATATCTACATTTCATTTTTCGTATGTAACATTGTGGCCTTTTTATATTGGTGTTAGGAACCACAACGTCCCAAGTTTGTCCTGGCAAATGTGAAAAATGAATTGATGTTGTTTTACGGGAGAATTACCAAAAAAGTTCTAAACCTATTGCAATTGTGCTAATTTAGTCATAAACTTTTTTTTTGGCCAACTTAGTCTTAAACCTTTTACAATTGTGCCAATTCAGTCCATCCGGCCAAAATTGGCCGGCCGGCGCCATGTGGACGCCGGCTGGCCGCGAACGATTTTTTAATAATTTTTTTGATTTTTAAATTTTTAAAATTTTTTTCTTCTTTTTTTTTTTCTTCCTATCTTCTTCTTCCTGCGGCGGCGGCGCCGGCCGGCCGGCTGAGGTGAGGGCCGGCGAGGCTCGCCCGCCAGACCACAGGCGAAGCGAGGCTCGCCCGGCGACGGCGAGGCCTCACCCGGCCATGGCGAGTCGAGCCTCGCCGGATCTGGCGACGGTGGCCTCGCCGTCGGCCGGGCGAGGCTCGCCTTCGCCGGTGGCAGCGAGGCCGACCTCGCCGGCCCTCGCCTCGCCGGCCGGCCGACCAGCGGCGGCCGAGGAAGAAGAAGATAGGAAGAAAAAAAAAAGAAGAAATTTTTTTTTTTAAAATTTAAAAAATTTTAAAAATCGAAAAAAATAAAAAAAAATTATTAAAAAATCATTCGCCGGTTGGCCAATTTTGGCCGGATGGACTAAATTGGCACAATTGTAAAAGGTTTAGGACTAAATTAGCCAAAAAAAAAGTTTAGAACTGAATTGGCACAATTACAATAGGTTTAGGACTTTTTTGGTAATTCTCCCGTTGTTTTACCATGTTTAGTTTTGACATATATATGTGTGTATATGTGTGTAGAGTCTAGACATAATGGGCAAACTTATTGGCGGGTCATGCGAAGATGAAGGTATGATTATTTGATCTTTTGGGTCTACAAACTGCAAAGTAGGAAGATCGAGCGGATCCGCACATCTTGACGCTTTACGCTTTCCAATGATTAGGAGCAATATGAATGGAGGCCAATGAGCCAATAAATGGTCACAAAATCTTCTCTCTCTCTCTCACTTTCTCTCTCTCTCCACGGCCAAACTTTTTTTTTATTTATCAAAAAGGCCAATTATGTTGCTTTTTATTGGCTGCTGGAGACGGAATGCGCCTAGTTGCCAATAAAAAAATTTAGGTGTCTTGCTTTTGACCTCTCGGGTCGGATAGTGCAAGTTGGCATTGGTCACCATATAATATAATATAATATGAGAGAAGAAAAAGATTTGGCCTATATGATTGTAGCATGTTGCTCTGACGAAAAGGAAATGACAATTGTAGCACGTTGCTCCCGGGGCAAAGATTCTAATGAGGTGGCTAAACCCATTTTATCAATGACAAAATAAAAGGCATCACGTAAGAGAAAAGGATGCAAAGAAAAAGATATGGAACAGAGATAAGAGAGAGAGGGGCCATTCTTTTCTTGGATGGCCAACAGGCTTATTTAACCTTGATCATAAATAAATTTATAAACATCACATCAATATTAGATCATAAACTTGGAATTCTCCAACTGGTCCTTGAATTCAAAGAATTTTTCCAATCAAGTTCCCCTTCTGACTTGATTTTTCAAAAAAGAGAAAACACCGTCCGGAGTCGACGATCTAGAAATAAATTTTGACTTAGGACTTTGATTGGCAAAAATCCCTATTAGTTTAAGGACTAAACTTGATTGAAAAAACTCACAAATTCAAAATTATGCTGAGAATATTGTGTGAATTTAGGGATCGAACATGCATGTTTCTTAGGTGAAAATTATAATATGGAAGAGTTTATGACTGGTATAGCATAGCTAGTAAACAAGAACAAAAGAGAGTTTATGAAAGAATGGTTGGTTTTTAATGGTGGAATGCAAAGTGTGGACTTCAAATTTGCAATAATGGTGCTTCCAAGCATCAAAGTCGTGGATGTGGCGAGAAGGGATAATCCATCACCCTCGACAAGATCGAAATTCAACTGCCAATTTTGTTCTCTAGCTAGACAGTGAAACGTGGGGATAATAAACAATGGCATTTCCATATGGACTTCTCGTGAGATGCATCCAAGGGGTAGCAAGTTGCCTGTGAGAGCTATCCCCTCTCCTAATGGGACGTCCAATACAACTGCATTTATTATTTTAACATGCCGGTGCCTGCACACCTCACACACCTCAATTAGTTGTAAATATTTTTCTTTCCTATTAATCAAGGAATACCAATGATTTCACACTAAAGAAGAGTTGGACGTTGGCAATTCTTCATTTTAAATCATTGCCGCACCAAAAAAAGAGAAAACGGAAGAAGAAAAGAACAAGAACAAAAAAGGTGTCTATGAAAGAATGGTTGGCTTGGGAGGAGTTAATAGCACCTTACAGTATAGCCACTGTTGAACACCCCAAAAAGCTCCCAAAATATCTGGGTTTTCCTCTACCGTCCGGTAGCTTCAATCTCCCCGCATGGAGGTCTTCGATTGAGTTTATTCCGTTTAATTGACCCAGCTCCTTCGCGGTGAAGTCCTCCATCTTTTATTTCTATGATCGACATCCACCGTCCGCCCAATATGTCCTCTGGTTTCCGATCCTCCATTCGGGAACCCTAATTTGGTCTCTCCGTCCGTTTTTCTTCTGGGTTTCCTCATTTCTCTTTTCTCGGGTTTCCCTTCGCTTTTCATTTCCCTTCCCTTCCATTTCCTTCGGCCTAGCACCATCGCCCATTTACCCAAGCCTCAACCCCACTATCTCCCTTGCGACGGATGCTTTCCATGTCTTGCTCGGAAGTGGGCTTCCTCTGTTGTTTAGTTGCTGGTCAAAGGCTGGAAGATGTTCGCTTGCACCCCGAACAGATAAGTTAAGTATGCACAGGTTCTCTTGGAGGTCCCTGTCGCTTCTTAAGCTTTCCCCAGGTCTCCTTGTGCTATTATAGTCGAGCAGATGGTTGATTCTAGTACAGAATCAAGCCGATTAGAGGCGCTCTGTCAAAGCCTTGGTAACTTATGGTCTGAGGATGATGTGATAAATATTACACAAGGAATATCGGCTGAAAAACTTGCGGAAGGTAGACGTACCTTATTTGGAAAGCTTTATTCCCGTCCAAATGTTAATTTCCCGGCATTTATTAAGACTATGACATGGGCTTGGAAGACAGATAATGTTTCCTGTACCACTTTAGAACCTGGATTTTTCTCATTCACATTTAAATCGGAAGCTGAAAAACAGAGAATCCTTGATGCTGTCCCTTGGTCTTTTTCCAGTAACCTCCTTGTGCTTCAACAGTGTGACCCGGATATTCCTGATATTTGCTATGATTTCTCCCAATGCCCATTTTGGGTGCATCTATTTGGCCTCCCTTTTGGCAGAGTTACATCGGAGGTAGTTAGAGAAATTGCTTCAAGGATCGACGAAGTTCTTGAGGTGAAGCTAGAAGCAAAAGGAAACGGCATATATAAGATTGGGAAGGCTAGGATTAAGCTCAACCTAGCTACTCCTCTCAAGACGGGGATAGTGGTTAATTTAGGATGCAAAAAGCTGTGGATCGAGTTCAAGTACGAGAGGCTACCACACTATTGCTACTCTTGTGGTAGAATTGGCCACTATGCCTCGGCTTGCAAGGAAATTCCTTATGAATCTACAAGATTGGAAGAAGACATACCGGGTAATTTTGGGAATTGGTTGCGAGCGGAAGCACGGATACTAAGCCCATATGGCAAAATCTTCTATGGAAAACAATCCCAGCTCATTGAAGAAGAAGAAATGGTGCCGGAGACTCCTCTTCAAGCGGAAATCCATGAAACTCAAGAACCATCAAATGCAGGAAAGCAAGCCCTTTTGCCTCCCCGATCACAGCACTCTTATGAGGAAGAACAGCAAGCTGCACAACTTGTATCTTCCCGAGCCTTGACTATTATGGAAGGCAAATCTCCTCAAAAACGTGATAGCAGCTGCTTGGATGCTGAATCTATGCTCACCCTTCATGATGAAAACCTCAAAGAAGCTAAAAGAGAGAAGCAGCCATTTTACCAACAATAAGAAACTCGGCGAAAGGTAAAGCAAAATCTACTAAACGTCCTACATCCAAGAAAGGAAAAAGATTCTGCCCTATGGTGCTCGGTCCACAAAATCAATTGATGCGACAACTCACAACTCATAAAAATCCCGATCACGGAGGAAGAGAAATCTATTCAATGGGCTTTGGTGGCTGGCCCTAATAAGCCACCGGTGCAGCCATGAAACTCCTGAGTTGGAATTGTCAGGGATTGGGGTCTCCCCTGACAATTCAAGCTCTTAGAGTCCTTGCGACTTAAGAAAGACCAAGCATTATTTTTCTTATGGAAACAAATAATCAAGAGTAGAAAGTTCAGCGTTTGAAAAGAAAGCTTAAGACTACACACAACTTTATTGTGAATCCAGAAGGTTTATCGGGGGGTTTGGCTCTCTTTTGGGATGACCAGGTTTCTCTTTCAATCGAATCTCACTCTAACTTCTATATACATGTGCACTGTTTTCTGCATGAAAATAACCAGAATATGCAAATTACCTTCCTCCATGCTCCTAATGTATTTCATGAACGCCTTATCCTATGGGATGATCTACAAAGAATCAGTCTCTCCAATCACTGTCCTTGGATATGCATTGGGGACTTTAATGAAATATTATACCATTGGGAAAAGGTAGGAAAGAGGTGAACATTGTCGACTTACCGCATTCAGGGACTTCTTATATGCATGTTCACTGATGGACTTGGAAGCCAAAGGGTGCGCTTTTACCTGGACGAACAGAAGAGAGGGTGAAGAAAATGTCAAAGAAAGGCTGGACAGAGCATTATGTACCATGGAATGGAGAATAACTTACCCGAATGCTGAAGTTACAGCTTTACCAGCCATTAGTTCAGACCACAGTCCTCTTATCTTGTCAACTCTACCTGCCCTAACACGCAAGAAGCGACAGTTTAGATACGAACCATTTTGGGCGGAGGATGACGAATGTAAGGAAATTGTAAAGCAGACATGGGAGGCGTCCCATAGGAAGAACATGGTTGTCAAATTATCTAATGTAGCGATGCGTCTAACGGCCTGGAGCAAAAAGCGTTTTCCTAATGCTTCCAAACAAATTGAGGGGCTGAAAAATGAACTTATGTTCCACATGAATAACCCTAATTTGGAGTATGATCAGAGCAGAATTCGGCATATTCATAAAGAAATTGACTCACTATGGCGTCAGGAAGAAATGTTTTGGGGTATCAGATCTCGGGTTAAGTGGCTGAAATGGGGGGATCGGAATAGCAAATTTTTTCATGCGGCCACTATACAACGAAGAAACAAGAACCGTATCTCGATGCTACTGAATGCTGAAGGAGATTGGGTGAGAAATTCTGAGAACCTTACAAATATGATGGTGGAGTATTTCAATAACTTATATACTTCGGTCGGACCGTGAAATTTCCAGCCTATTCTTGACCATATCCCAACACCGATTCTTTGACTATGAACTCGAAACTAAAAGAAGCAGTGACAATGGAAGAAGTATATGCAGCTACTCACCAAATGGGGGCTTCCAAAGCTCCTGGACTGAATGGTCTGAATGGCCTATTTTTCCATCACCATTGGCAAGACATAGGTGCGGTTTTCAGAGAGGTACAACGTTTCTTTAAGTCTGGAATCATAAACCCAGACATCAATAGAACCCGAATTACTCTTATTCCTAAAAATTCAAACCCAGAAAGGTTAGATCAATTTCGGCCCATAAGTCTGTGTAACTTTATCTACAAAATCATTTCTAAATAACTCGCAAATAGACTCAAACCAACCTTTCTTACCAGATATCATTGCTGAGGAGCAGAGCGCTTTCGTCGGGAGTCGGCAAATTCAAGACAACATCCTAATTGTTCAAGAAGTTATCCACTGGTTACGAACTCGAGACAGGAGGAAAAAATTTCAGGCTATTCTTAAACTCGACATGTAGAAAGCTTATGATAGAATCGAATGGGACTTCCTGCAGGCATGCTTACATAAAATGGGATTTAGTGCTGATTGGGTGAAGTGGGTTATGCAATGCGTTACCACTGTATCATATAGCATCAATCTCAATGGTGAATCTTTACCCTATTTCAAGCCATCTAGAGGTATTCGACAGGGGGATCCGTTATCACCATACCTGTTCATTATTGTTGCTAACGTCCTATCTTATATGATGAAGAAAGCAATAGCAGAGGATAATATTCATGGCATCAAGCTAAACCGGACTTGTCCAACCTTGTCCCACCTATTATTTGCTGATGACTCTATTTTCTTCCTAGATGGCACAATACGGGAATGTCAGAACTTGTCAACTGTACTCCACCACTACTGTTACGCATCTGGTCAAGCCATAAACCTCAACAAATCATGAATGTTTTTCAGCAAAGGGTGTCCAGATAGCCTTAGAAGTAACATGGTATCGGTCTGCAGATTCCGAAATTACAAAAACTGGGAAATACTTAGGAATTCCTTCAGAATGGGGATCCTCAAAAAAAGATATGTTCACATGGATATTGGCCAGGGTCAACTCGAAATTGGAAAGTTGGAAGGATAACTTACTTTCAAGAGCTGGAAAGGAGATTCTTCTCAAAGCAGTGGTTCAGGCGATACCTCAATATGCTATGTCAATTTTCAGAATCCCAACTTCCATTATCAAAGCAATTGAGAGGAAAATCTCTAATTTCTGGTGGCAAAGCTCTAACAAGAATTCTGCTCCACATTGGCGTAAATGGGAGACTCTAAAACTACGAAAGGATGAAGGCGGCCTTGGCTTTAAGGATCTACAAGCTTTTAACACGGCCATGTTAGGGAAACAAGCCTGGAGGATGTCTCAGAGTCCGAATACACTATTATCCCAATTCATGAAAGGCCTTTATTTCCCAAATTGTAACTTTTGGCAAGCGGAAAAGACTCTTATCCGTCGTGGGGATGGCGAGTTTATTGGCTGGAAGAAATGCAATTGCTCCCCAACTTATTTGGGCTGTGGGTAATGGACAGAAAATCTCCATTAGAGAGGATCAGTGGCTGAAATTAGGAAGAATTGGAGGAATGGCAAGCCCGAATGAACCGCCCAAAGTTGCTGATTTGATAGATTTTGAAGCTGGAATTTGGAAGGAAGATCTACTTTTGCTATCCTTATTTGATGAACCCCTAGCAACAACAATTAAGGAAACACCCTTCGGACTCCCAACTACCGAAGACAAGTTGGTTTGGCCAAATAATAAATCAGGAACCTATACAGTAAAGAGACTACTTTTCAAATAGGAAGCCAGACATTTCTAGCAAATATATACCAACATCATCACACCATTTTGACCCACTCATTTGGAAGCTTATTTGGAACTCTGTGGTACAACCGAAAATTAAATTCTTTCTATGGAGTGCATGCCGAATGCGCTTCCTACCTTGGATAATCTTTATAGGAGAAAGATGGTACCTGAACCGTTATGCCCAATATGCAAGTCGGAACCCGAGACGATTGAGCACACTTTACTGCTCTGCCCCTGGACGACCCAAGTGTGGAACGACTCATCCCTACAAACATGCACAGATCGAGTTGGCTTAACAAGATTTGATGATTGGTTGTCTCGATATTTTGTGAGGCAAGGTGACTCAAATAAGTTTGAAATGGTTGCCACAGTTCTTTGGTGCATATGGAAGGATCGCAACCAATTTATCTTTAACCATCATACCTTAAATCCGCACCGAACCTTGTTCAACGCCACCACATCAAAGGATTGTTTCTCTGCTTGGAATAGAAAAGCCCCAAAAAAGAATCAATGCCAAGGGGAATATGAAAAATGGCATCCTCCACCACCTGGAACTCTTATAGTTAATATCGATGCCTCATTTAATATCATTGGCGAGACCAACAGGTCGCCGGAGGTACAAGTCCAGCCGATATCATCTTGTTCAGAGTCAAGAAGTCCAGCCTCGACACAGTGCGCACCTATTCAGAACAGAATTACAAGTCCAGATCAGGCCATCCCGCGTCCAAGTATTACCCCCGCAGGAGCACCCACGATGCAGAACAGATACAAAGTGATGCAAGACAATAGTCAATCTCTATGTAGAAGCCTAAATATAGTGGCTCCCTTATCGTCTGTACAGCCTCATGAAGACATCAGCCCTCTCGGGATATGCAGACATAGAATTGAAGCGGAAATACTGATTGATCCCGATGTGGAAGAGACCCGTGGAATCATCGCTTCCGAACCCAACACCTTTGCAACCGAAGATCATCCACTCGAGAGTTCCTCGTTTATAACCGAAGATCAAGAACCCAGACTACCAGCACCCAGACTACCAGCACCATTGCGAGATAAAAGACCAGTGAAAGATGCTCAATATAGCATGCTTCGTGCTTCGGGATTGTAGAAAGACGTTCCCCGCCGCCTCGCAATCAAGGAATCATCCTCGATTTCTTGGATGTGATTATTCATCACCACGGCGGCTCGAGTGAATGTCGCGGCTCAAATGGCTCGCATTACGAACCGGATGAAAGGGAAGAAGAAGTATTGAACAAACTCACCACGTGTCTTTGTGGAAGAACGCCCGCGACTCGGACCCGGACCCCACCGGTCACTCCCCACGACCCGGCGGAACAATTGCTGCCGTCGATCTCACCCCTGCAACTGACGCCCAGCCTCTCAAAGCCACCGAATCTGCACATCTAACAAGATCGCAGCTTGGAAGACCCAGATCGCAGCTCAGAAGACCCAGGGATGACGCCCATGGCAAGTCTCGCGGTTCAGAAGAAACAGAAAACCTTCCTCTGCGTCTCGGCACCGGTATAATCGAAGCTATGTCTGCTGCCTCTGCATCTGAAGAAGGAAATCTCAGATCTACCAGATCTGAATACCCACCACAAAAAAAATCATAACGGATTGCCGACGCACACCATGGAAAGCGGTATGAACCGGAAGAGGAGGAAGACGGCACGAATAACCCACGCACCTGTGCTGTTGAAGCAAGTGAAGCCCCACATCCAGGACCTCAGCTTACCCATCAATCTACTAGCAGACTTCTACCTTTGGCATTAGGCCACGCCTCACCCAGAGAGACGACCAGAGAGAAGACGTCAGTTCTCTTCGACTCTTCGCAGACCAGATCTGCTCCGTTTCGTCCTCACCATCCAAGCGCAAGACCTCGGGCTGCTATTGCTTGTGTCTGCAGAGATTCTTTTGGGAGGATTCAAAATGGGTTTGCAAAGCATATTGAGGTAGGTTCGGCTGAGCAAGCGGAGGCCGTCGCTTTGGTTGAAACCCTAGATTTTATCTCTTCAACCCTTATCCCTAATTCCCCAGAAAAAGAATTTCTTATTCTATCTGATTGTCGGTTGCTAGTGGATAGTCTATTGTCGTCCTCTACTTTTAATTGGTCAGTGCAACCCCTTGTGGACCGGGCAAAGCACAAATTGGAGTCTATTTTGGGTCTCTCTTTAGCCCACTGCAATAGGAATTCTAATCGGGTTCTTGACCCCGTTCTTTAAAGCCCTGGTGTTTGATTTCCTTCCTAACAACTGGGTGTCTAGTCCCCCTCTGCTCTTTTGGATCTTCTTTGTACTGATGCTCATGCTGTATTATCTTTACCTAGTATCTAATAATATCAACTTTGTTTCTCGTCAAAAAAAAAGAAAGAATGGTTGGCTTTTAAAGGTGGATTGTGAATTGTGGATTTCAAATTTGCGATGATGGTGCTTCCAAGCATCAAAGTCGTGGATGCGGCGGGAGGGGATAATGCAGCACCCTTAGTGAGATCGAAATTCAACTCCCAATTTTGTTCTCTAGCCAGATAGTGACACGTGGGGATAATCAAAATACAGTGGCATTTCCACGTGGACTTCCTGTGAAAGGCATCCATTTTATTCTCTCTTAGCGGATGTTATTGGACATTGTAATTGTCCAAGGGAATAAGTCCTTGTCTAAGCCAAAGGGACATTTTCTAACTCACATCGATGGAATCGTTTTCTGATATGACAATCTATTTAGGATTGTAAACAACTATTGACATTCGTAGCACTATGTTGCCGTTTTAATCATGTCAAAACTTAAATCATACATAAAGGAACTGGAGGATACATGAGTTATACAACTAGCATGTGACCTTATTTTGAGAGTTCCTATGTCGAGGTGAATCGGATGGAAAATGTTAGATTTAAGTGAAAGACAAAGCCAAATCCTTGTTGTAAAATCTATTGCGAATGATAGACCATCGGCAAAATTCAAATCAAGAATCATCTTCCTCTAGGACTCCTAGGACTCTATGGATGAAGATTTGGAAAACTGAATTCCTGTCCAAAAATATGTATTTTAATGTGGAGTATATGTCAGAATGCATTGTCCACATGAGAAAATTTGTTCAAGAGAAAGGCCTTGCTGGACCCACTCTACTCTGTGTCAAAAATCTCCAAAAACTATTGAGCATCTCTTCCTCCTATCTAGTGGGAGATAGGAAATTTGGTCAAATCTAAGGCGAAATATTTAGATCTCATACTAGGAAATCACTAGACGGATAAAATGATTGCTGCAATTTAATGACCTAAACGTCGACTTACCGTCGCTGATCAAGCTCGTTGGAATCCTGTGGCATTTCTGGAAAGCCCGAAATGCCTTCGTCTTTCGGCTCCAACAACCAGAGTTGAGCCTAATTGTCGACACGGCCCTTGCCACGAACAAGAACCTCGTAAAATGAACCCAAAGAGCTACGTCTGCAATTTGCGTGGAAATCCTGGCGCCACTGGAGTCCCTCAACTACCCGCAACCACGAACTGTTCTGAAGCTGACAGTTGAAACTGATAGCTCATCACTTTTCGAGGACATGTCGGGCGCAAATCAGCCTCCCTGGGACATTTGAGCTCTGATCGGTGAAAACAAGAATTGTTCGGCCCAGTTCAGTCATGATCAGATGGCCCACTGTGTCTTCACGAATCAAAAGTGGGCTAACATCTTCAAGCTCTCCCTTCTTATCGGTTGCATAAAACCACACAGCCCTTATGGGATATTCCGTGTTCAGAAGCCCATCAACTTTGTTCCCCAAACGGTGATTAAAAAGCAATGAGAATGCGTATGGTGTGTGGTTGAAAGCCGAAGCCTTGTTTGTCTTTAGACTAACGACACCAATTTCAGTGGCTTTGATTCCTGAAGTTTATAATCTTCAGTTGATCGCCAACCACTTTCAAACATTTTTTTCAATTCACAATAAGCTTTTGAAACCCTAAACAGTCAAGAAGTGGGTCCTCTCTCCATAATTGGATCCTCAATTACATTGATTTTCGCCTTGACTCGCCATTAGTGCGGGTGTTAATCGTTCACTAGCAAAATCCAGTTTCATGGGCCTTGGGAACGGATTTCCTTAATTATGCCTCTAAAACCTATTCCTCTTGTCCACAGAGTGAAGATAATTCCCAACAATGCTAAAGATAAATCAAAAAATTATGTTTTTCTCTATTTAAAATGCCAGAAATTAAAGGCTCATGCCGTTCTTGAAAAGGGCAAAATCAGCATTCACTTTCAAAAGCACCAGCCACATAATTCCTGCCCCGTTTGATATAATGATGGAAATGGAATCGGGACATGATTTTCTACTCGCAATAAAAGCATTATCTCAAAGTTACTAAGCTTGAACTGACAATCACTTCGAAGACAGTCCTCGAATTAGAAATGAAAACTTACACTTCTCATTGAGGTTAGAATCATTGAAAGGACTTGAAGCGTTGGAATAACCGGCAACTAACTATGACTTCAACTTCTATACAACGCTCATTGCTTGGATAATTATAGCAAGAAAAGGCTGATAATCAATTTTACATATCAAAACAACGAAAATCAAATAAACAGAAGACCAATACTACACACGACGCCTCAATTCCTTTCTATGTAATAACCCCACCCTCGAGCTGCACAGCTTCAATCTAAGTCGTCGGACCAACAACGAGTCACAACTTTTGGATGCCCATTCTGAATCATTCAATCATTCCTCTTTCTTCTACTTCGATTTCGGTTCCTCTCTTTCGGAGAGAATGCTTTCTTCTTTCTTCTTTTTATACTATTCTGGCAGATAGCTCCAACTTTTGGAGGGTTTGCCCGAGATAGGAGATGAGAGGCCACATACCAAGATATTTATTATATTTCTAGCTAATTTCATTATGAATTTTTATGACGCCAAAGGAAAAAAAAAAGGATTTATGACGGTCAGCAATTTTTTATTTTTATTTTTATATTTTCGTTCCTCATAACGAAAAAGGAAAATTTATAACATATAAAAAAATTGAAAAGATGCTACGGAATTTTTCTAAAAATAGAAATTGATAAGTGCCACAAATAAGAAAGTGAAGAAGCCATAGGAGAAGTTAGAGGAGATTTCAATCATATAGGTGGAGCGAATCATGAGGGTGTAGCGGACTCTTATGTGAACAGTGAATTGGTCCAACAAGACAAAGAAGTTGTTGGGAACGAACTTTATTGAGAGAGCTCCAAAGAAGAAAATGAAGAATGCACCAAGATAATTGTCCGGCAGCAACCAAATCGGTCCACCCTACCTTTATCAATCCAACGAGCAACATCACAAAGAGGATCACCATATGGACATCAACATACCATGTAGTGAAACCTTTGTGGATTGTATATTCGGGAGCAACAGACCATATATACATATAAATGAATGCAAAAACATCTTGGTACTCTTTCCAAAGTCCAATTAATCTATTGGCATCCGCTTGAGAGAGACCTGCCCCAATTTTGGTTTCTTTATGGTTATCTGAATCTCCTAAATTCATGGTGATTGGTTGTTAGGTGGTAGGAGGTTTGGACACTTCATATCTGAGCCATTCCTTTTCAATAATTCAATGATCATCTTCATTCTTTGAGTTGGAACAATTTGGTTCGTCAAATTCTTTTAAATTTGAATTTAAGCCATGCAAATAACTATCATGATGTGAAATGTCATGTCTAAGATGCAATAAAAAAATTGTTAGTATATATACATATAGGGGTGAGCGTGGTTCCCGGGTAGAACCGGGAACCGGAGAACTGAACCGGAGGTTCCGGTTCGGTTCCCGGTTCTGGAGAGGCCGGTTCCGGTTCCCGGTTCCCTATTTCTAGGAACCAGCGGTTCCCGGTTCCGATTCCGGTTCCTATGTTAAACCGGAATCGGAACCTATTCCTAAAAACCCTAATTCAATTTTTCGCTTACGCTTAGTTCAGTTCTCCTCTCTCTCGTGACTCGTTCTCTGCTTCTGCCCTGTACCCAACGTCGCTCGCCCTCAACGCCAATGCCGGACGCCGCTCGCCCTCGACGCCACCGCCGAACGCCGCTTATCCTCGACGCCGCCGTCGGACGTCGCTCGTCTCGCCATTGGACACCCCTCTTGCTCCCTCGACACCGTCGCCCCCTGCTCGCCTCGCTGCTCAGCCGCTGGACGCCGCTCGCCCTCGATGCCGCCGTTGGACGCCGCTCACCCTCGATGCCGCCGTTGGACGCCGCTCGCCCTCGATGCCGCCATTGGACGCCGCTCGCCCTCGATGCCGCCGTTGGACGTCGCTCGACGCTCGCCTAGTTGCCCCCGATGCCACTCGCCGCTAGCCCAGCCGCCCCCGACGCCGCTCGCCGCTTGCCCAACCGCCCCCGACGCCGCTCACCACTAGCCCAGTCGCCCCTGACGCCGCTCGCTAATTTTTAAGTATTGTCAAATAACATGCTATTTTGTAAGTATCATCCAATCTCTATAATGTTGATTTCTTTGTGATTTCAGGTATTAAAATGTTTCAGGATGTTGCTGAGTCCAAGGTATGTGTAAGCCTTCTGCTTTGTTCTTTCGTTGTTCTCACGTGTCTCTTATGTTTCTATAGTACTTGAAGGGTTTTTTACTTGATCAGAATTAAAAGATGCCTCTTCCGGTAAAAAGCATAGTCAGCATACTTGCCCGTGTTTATGTTGTCGCATTACATAAATTGCTTCTCTTAATAGACTGAATGTTTTGGTAAAAGTAATCAAACTTGCTTGATAAATCCAAGCCGAAGATGTAAAATTTGCTGCCAAATTGGTACCAAACAGTTACAATGCTTGTTGTGATTTGCAGATGAGAAAATGTGCTCTTGTGAAGTCTGTTGGTGTTGTTGATGCGAGTGCAGACACTGAATAGATCTGGTACTCCCATAATGGTTGCTCTGTGATTCCATTTGTCTACCTATACGTTTCAGGTCTTGTTGCTAAAGTTTTTGATCGCACAAGAACTATGGTTGATGTTTATGGTGCTTTCTATGATTTTTTTTGTATCCTGAAGTTGAAGGTATGATAGTCAAAGACTAGAATGCATGTATTGCATTCTATTCTCGTCAACTCACATTCTCTTATCATATTTATTTTTAGTTATTATTTCTTGAAAATGTACAAGCAGTAACTAATGTGAGTTCTATTAGCATAATACGTTTGACCTATGAGTGATCCAAACTTCTCTTATCATTGTCCAAACACTTTTATTCCTTGTTTTTTCAGATGGGCTCTGTGGGAACACCAACGAATCATAGAGATTTTTTTTGGATGCAGATGCATGTATTATCATATGCTTTTATGTACGTTTATAGTTTGTCCTTCTCCCTCAAATAAAGGGAAATAAGTACAATATCTCACTTTTCTAAACATTCATTTTAGTCCCAACTTACTAATTCCACATTCTATCGCCCCTTACTCTCGGCAAATCCATATTTGAGCTGATACTTTTGAATAACTGACAATATAGAATGGATTACGATCATTAGCAGTTGCACTTGCAACTCTAGTTTTGCATTAGTCGTCTGTACATCTACTTCCAGACGTTAGTAAACTCCTGAAATTACGTGCATTAATATCATATCACGCCACTAAGATTTGAGGAAAAAACAATAGGATTAAAAGATAGAGAAAGAAAAGGAAACTAAGTAGTTCTCATATCCAATTACATGCTGAATTGCTCTATTTGTCATCAAATGAGCTAACTTCTTCACAGATTGAGCTCCTGACAGATCTGTGTTTGTTTGCACAATGCAGGCTGGATGAAATCTCAAATTCATAAGTCTTTCAATGAGTGGATGCTTTTCATTGGGTGCTTTGTTGCTCTTGGTAGGGGTCTAGAGCTTACATTCCTACCATCAAATTGCATGATGTCTTCAAACTTTTTGGCTATCTGATTGCCCTAACATTGTTCGTTATCCTTTCTTGTAGCTCTTGAGCAGTAAAGGGTATGGATTACCAGGTTGCTGGTGCGCACTTGTTGGATTTCAATGGGTATGGCTAAATTATTTGTCGTTAGCTTCTTTTTCCAACATTAGTCACTTGCTTGGAGGTTGAATTTTATTGTGGAATGTGTCCTTATTGGGACTCAGCTTATTCATGTGATGATGTCAGGCTCAGTTTTTCCTTGCTCTCCAATGCCTACTGTCTCCAAATGGCATACTTCATGAAAATGATTCAGGCAAATACAAGCCAATTGACCTGAAAGTTACATAGCTTTAGATCCGTGTCTAATTCGTCTTGTCAACAAATTAGCAATCATGAAGCTGGAATGAGTCATCGAAAATGAGCTAATGATACTTCTGGGGAAGAGAATTATGTACGTAGATGAGAATAGGCGTGAATCTATACATGTCATGCTAGACAAAGTGTTAAAAGGCCTGATTGTTGCTTGATTGTTTTCAAATTCTGATGTTGCAGTGTAGAAGAAAGGGTCAAATAATTGGAATGGTTGTGGCTCTGTGACTTTGCCTGGCATCCTTACAACCAAAAAGCGTGGGTCCGCTGAAACTTCAAATGCATTGATTGATTATTTGTTCCGTCAGATCATAATTCTTCTTTTCTAGGTCAAGAAAGATAACCAATTGATGCAAGTATTCTCTTTTATCTAGTTGAATTCCTTGTCAAGAATTGCTTTTCCTTTGTTGATAGTTCTCTTCATTTTGTATACTCTTTGATGAATGACAAGTTTGTTTATTATTGTTACGTTCATTTCTGTTTTTTAAAACTAAAAATGAAATTACAAAAAAAAAAAAAAAAAAAAAAACCTGTTGGAACCTAGAACCAGCCCCGGAACCTGTGACAGGGTAGGTTCTAGGTTCTTGGTTCTGATGGGTAGGTTCCGGTTCCAAAAACTGAAGAACCTGTACCCGATAGTAGGTTCCAGGTTCCAGGCGGAACCTGTAAGGAACCTGGAACCGCGTAAGGAACCTCGCTCACCCCTATATACATATAAATGAATGCAATGTAACCACCGCCTGCAGTGGCCCAGTTAGATAAGTGTTCCCATGATCCTTTGCCAGAGGAGAGGAGTTTGAATCCCGCTGGCCACACGGGATCTTAAGTGCGACGTTGGAATGATGGGTCATCCGCTAACGTCGCCCCAGGGTTTATTCCCGTTACCCCGAGATTGTCGGGCTGTACGTGTTGGTACGGTGCGCGGGTTCCCTGGGTCATCAAAAAAAAAAAAAATGAATGCAATGTATGTAAATGTCATGAAAATTTTGTTTTCAAAAAAATTTATTGGGAACTAGCCCTCATGTCATTGGACATCTTCGTTCCACTAAAATATTTTGAAACTATAGACCATGTGGATGCTTATGCCTCAAAGCATCATCATAAGACTGATTTGGGAAACCTCACACGTCTATTAACAAAATGTGAATTTTATTGATATGCAAAAATTGTATTACAACATATATCATCCTGGATCCATAGAGAGTTTATGATCCGGATTATTACAAGCGTAAACGAATGAAATGAATGGAATTCCCTCACAAGAAGAAATGAATGGAATATGACTGAAAATGAAATGCAAGAACTAGAAACATCCTTTACACAGTGGGAATTATAGGCTCTTTATCTTCACCAATAGTGTTAATCAAACCATTTTCAAACAAATCAACAAAATTGTAGACATTAGCTTTGAAAATAGTCAATATTTGAATCTCAAGTCAATATCAACAAATCATAATGAGCCCTTGGCTGAGAACAAATCCCATATTATGATTTTATTGATGAGAATTTAAAAGCTTAGTATGATCTCGCTAATAAGAATCTTCTCTTGACCATCATGGTCTACTTTGTAAAGATCGAGCCAATCCTCATCTCTATCTTCTACCTAAACGTGGTCGAGTGGCGAAAGTTACTACTAATCATCCTTGGAGGGATGATTGCATCGCTTGCCATCTAGGTACATGACTCACCTAACTCAACTGCAACGGCACAAGCAACACGAACCCCAAATGGGCAGCAACCTTATGCATCCCCTTATTATTTTATATAGCATTGTTCGCAATCAAAATAGGCTCAATCGTGTCGATCTATAGTTCCGAAGTGTTCTCATTGAGATTGTGTGCCTAAGGGCAGGCAATCGGAGTCCTTGTGAACCAAATGCCGAGTGACAAAAGTATGAGCATCACACAACAGAACAACATCACTGAAGAAGCTCTCGTACCTCTTTAAAAAAGTTAACTAGAGAAGCATATGGCCAAAAGTAAAAAACAGAATAAAACAAAAGCAAAACCAAATGATTGTAGTGAAAAGAAGACAAGAGAATGAAAGAAATAGATAAGGCAAAGAGCTATACGCTATGACGTAACAAATAATTTTGTCCCTAGCTAGAAGAGATGGTTATCGTACAAAGGTGATGGTATTGCACTACATTGCTGTTTGTGAAAGCACCACAAGCCTCCCATTTCCCCCAACCCAAGCTCTAAGTTTATTGCTTCTCATCAATTAAATCATGCATATGGGATTTGTTCTCAACTTCAGGCTTGTTGTGATTGTTATTATTAGTCCAAGATTCGGATATGGATTACTTTTAAAAGATATCAAAAGCAGCACCTCAATGTTGGTATTAGTCCTAGGTGCTTCTTCCCGTCTCTATTTTCCTCACCCTGACCTCCACAAGAATTCCCCAATGAACCGCTACATCTCATCCAAGGTCTTCCCCCTTGTCTTTGGCATAACAATGTAGATGAACACACTCCTTAAGCATGACATTACCATGAACACAAAAGCAACCCCTTGTCTTCGGCATAACAATGTAGATGAATATGCTCCTTAAGCACGACATTACCATGAACACGAAAGCAACCCCAGGAAGGGTGATCGCCTTGTATATTGGAATAAACAATAATGTCAATATTATAAACCAATGCGAAGGGTGATCGCGACAACTCCGATTGCGTCTCCCTGGAACACAACCTCAATGGGAACACTTTCGAATTATAAACCAATGCAATTATGCATTTGCTAATTGCAAATGATGCTACATAAAACAATAAGGGGATGCATATGGCTACTATCAATTTTGGTTTCGTATCGCTCATGCCGCTCCGGTTGATTTGGCAAGTGACACAATCATCATCGCGAGGCTAATTAGCAACAACTTTCGTCGCCCGACCACGTTTAAGAAGTAGACGGGGATGAGAATTTCACGATCTTTGCAAAGTGGATTTTGACGGTCAAGAGAATATTCTCATTGGCAAAAGTCACATTGATTTTTTAACTTCACATCAATTAAATCATGCGGATTTGTTCTCAACTAGGGCTCATTCTTATTGTTGGTACTTGCCTATTATTGTCAAATTATATAAAAAGCAACACCTAGAGTCCACAAGTGTTGCTTTTCTCGATTCTTATGTGATTGTGATATTCCTTCTTATCTTTGTTTCCCTCACCTGAACCTCCACACAAAGAATTCTCCAAAAAACCGTCACATCTCATCCAAGGTCTTCCCTCTTGTTTCCAGCATAACAATGTAGACAAACATGCTCTCTAAACAAGACATTGCCATAAGCACGAAGGCAACCCCGCCAAGGGTGATCGTCCGTATAGCGAAATGAATAATAACGTCAAGATTACACTTAATAATTAATTCGTGATGACTTCAATTGTGTTCCCTTGGGCATGTAGCATCAATGGGAACACTTCTTAACTATAGATTGATGCAATTAGGCCTATGCCGATTGCGAATAATGGTACATAAGACAATAACCGGGGGTGTATAGGGCTACTACCCATTTGGGTTTCATGTTGCTCATGCCACTACTGACGATGCCGATAAGGTGTGTACTAAGAACGGCAAGAGACGCAAGCATCTCCCCGAGGCTGATTAGCAACAACTTCCACCGCACAACCATGTCTAGGCAGAAGACAAGAATGAGGATTGGCATGGTCTTTGCAAAGTGGACTATGACAGTCAAGAGAACATTCTCATTGGCAGATGTTATAATAAGTTTTTAAAATTTTAATGCTTGGGCTTTTCATGCTTGGCCTTAGAAATTAAAAACTTAGTATAACATTTGCTAATGAGAATTTTTTCCTTGACCGTCATAATCCACTTTGCAAAGACCATGCCAATCCTCATCCTTCTTCTGCCTAGACGTGGTTGGGCGGTGAAAGTTACTACTAATTAGCCTTGGGAGATGCTTGCATCTCTCGCCATTCTTAGCACACGCCTCACGGGCATCGACCGCAGTAGCCCAAGCAACATGAAACCCAAATGAGCAGTAATTCTACACATCCCCGGTTATTGTCATATGTACCATCATTCGCAATCGACATAGGCCCTAATCGCATCAATATATAGTTAAGAAGTGTTCCCATTGATGTTACATGCCCAAGGGAAAACAATCGAGTCATCACGAATTAATTACTGAGTGTAATCTTGACATTATTATTCATTATTCATTGTGCTATACATGCAATCACCATTGACGGGGTCGCCTTCGTGCTTATGGAAATGTCCTGTTTAGGGATCATGTTTGTCTACTTTGTCATGCTGGAAACAAGAGGGAAGACCTTGGAGGAGATGTGGCAGTTCTTCGGAGAGTTCTTCGTGTGGAGGTTCAGGTGAGGGAAACAAAAACGAGAATGAATATTATAATCACAGAGGCAATGAGAAAAGCAACACTTGTGGACTTTAGGTGTGTGCTGCTTTTTATATAATTTGACAATAACCTATATCCGAATCTTAGGTAAATACTAACAATCAGAACGAGCCCTAAGTTGAGAACAAATCCGCATGATTTAATTGATGCGAAGTTAAAAAATCAATGTGACTTTTGCCGATGGAAATCTCCTCTTGATTGTCAAAATCCACTTTGCAAAGATCATGCAAATTCTCGTCCTCATCTACTTCTTAGACGTGGTCGGGTGACAAAAGTTGTTACTAATTAGCCTCAGCGGATGATTGTGTCACTTGCCATCCTCAGTACATGCCTAACTAGCATCGACCAGAGTGGCATGAGCGACACGAAACCAAAATTGGTAGTAGCCATATGCATATCCCCTTATTGTTTTATGTAGCATCATTCGCAATTGGCAAAGGCCTAATCGCATCGGTTTATAGTTTGAAAGTGTTCCCATTGAGGTTGTGTTCCCAAGGAGACGCAATCAGAGTCGTCCTGAACTAAGTATTGAATGTAATCTTGACATTATTATTCATTTCAATATATAAGGCGATCACCCTTCGCGGGGTTGCTTTCATGTCCATGGTAATGTCGTGCTTAAGGAGCGTGATCGTCTACATTGTTATATTGGAGACAAGGGGGAAGACCTTGGAGGAGATGTAGTAGTTCATTAGGGAATTCTTGTGGAGGTTAGGGTGAGGAAAGCAGAGTCGGGAAGAAGCATCAAAATTACATAAGCATCAAGAAAAGCAGCACCTAGGACTAATACCAACATCGAGGTGCTGCTTTTGATATCTTTTGAAAATAATCCATATCCAAATCTTATACTAATACTAACAATCACAACAAGCCTGAGGCCGAGAACAAATCCAATATGCATGATTTAATTTATGAGAATTTAATAAACTTAGCTTGGGTTGGGAGAAATGGAGGCTTGTGATGCTTCCACAAACATCAAAACAACACAATGCCATCACCTTTGTACGGTAACCATCTCTTCTGGATAGGGACATAATTATTTTTATGTCATAGCATATAACTCTTCGCCTTCTCTATTTCTTTCATCCTCATGTCTTCTTTCATTGCAATCATTTGGTTTTGCTTTTATTTTATTATGTTTTTTTTTTACTTTTGGCCATATGCTTCTCTAGTTAACTTTCTTTAACAGGTACGGTCTTTGCAAAGTGGACTATGACGGTTAAGAGGAGATTTTCATTGGCAGATGTCATACTAAGTTTTTAACTTCTTATTAATTAAATCGTGCATATGGGATTTATACTTGAGCTAGGTATTGACCCGAGATTCGGATATTGACTATTTTCAAAAGATATCAAAAGCAACACCTAGAGTCCATAGGTGCTGCTTTTCTCGATGCCTATGTTCCTTCTTGTCTCTGTTTCCCTCACCTTCAACCTCCACACAAAGCATTTCTCGAAGAACCACCTCATTTTCTCTAGGGTTTTACCCTTGTCTACGGCATAACAACGCAAATCTCCTTAAGCACGACGTTGCCATGAACATGAAGATGACCCCATTGAGGGTGATCGCCTTGTATAGCGAAATGAACAATAACATCGAGATTACACTTAGCACTTGGTTCACAGAGACTTTAAGGGCATGCAACCTTGATTGGAAACACTTCTAAACAATAGACCGACGCAATTAGACCTATGTCAATTGAGAACAATGCCACATAAATCAACAATGAAATGCATTAGGCTACTGCCCATTTAGGCTGCGTGTTGCTCGTGCCATTGTGGTCAATGCCGGTGAGACATGTACTAAAGATGGCAGGAGATGCAATCATCCCCCGACACTAACTTCCACCGCTCGACCGTGTCTAGGCAGAAGATGTGAATGATGATTGGCATGGTTTTTGGAAAGTTGACTATAACAGTTGAGAGGAGAATGTCATTGACAAATGTTACACTAAGTTTTTAACTTCTCATAACTTAAATTATGCATATTGGATTTGTTCTCGACCCGGGCTTCTGTTTTCAAATTATATCAAAAGCATCACCTGGAGTTCACAGGTGCTTCTTTTCTCTGCTTGTGTCATTTCAATGCTTTTTCTCATCTTTGTTTCCCTCGTCGAAGTTGGGCGGTGGATTCTTAAGTGGCTGGAGAGACGGTGGCTATGATGGAGATGAGGAGAGAGAAAACATGTATTTTCGATTTTTTTTAATCAATGTATATGTCAACTTTCTATAGCAACAACTCAAATCAATGCACGCCACGTCAACTGGTGACGTGAAACTAGCAAATCACTTAATATTTTCTTGACTTCCAAATATGTTGACTATTCTCAAATAAGTTTTTGTATGTAGGTTTTGGTTTCCGTTATTAACATTGTTTCTTTATTCCTTCTTTTTTAAAGTGAAGATATTATTGGAATATTAATGGCTCAACAAGTAAAGCTGAATTTGATTCAGCTTTTTCTTTATGATGTCTTTGAATTGTGGATAGGCGTGCCTTTAATCTTGTATCTCGCCATTCACGAAGAGTCTTTAGAACCAAAGGATGGAATAGAACATGCCATATATTAGCTCAGTAAGAAGTCTACTACTTTCGAGATCCGATATCCTGAAGTGGAAAAGACCTGTGTAGCCTTGATTTAGGTTTTACACCGATTGAGGCAATACACCCTGCATCACTGCATCCTTCTGGTGACTGAGAATGACCCAATCAAATATCTTTTGGAGAAGTCCGCATTGGTTGGAAGGCTCACTAAATGACAAATATTACTCTGAGTTTGACATTCAAAGCATGGCACAAAAGTCCGTCAAAGGGCGAGCCACAACCAATATGTTAGCTGAAAATTCCGGGAAATCTGATGATTGGGATGAAATTGACGAACGGATTTATTTGGTCTCAAAGCATGGTCATTGATTATCTTATGGTACTATGCTGCCATCTCGATCATTAATCCTAATTCTACCAAAATTCAATGAAAAAACACATACACATAACAAATCTTATTTGTAAGGGCCAACCTCCTTGTCAACAACATTGTCCACTTTAGGTTGAGGACTCACCTGCCCAGAAAAGGCTTATTTAAGATACAGGCACAACCGCACTGCCATCCCTCGGCCTGACCCAATATTGTCCTTTCTAAGGCACAACCACAATACCATCCCTCGAAAAATTTTGTCCCTAGCACAACAGAAACTACTACCAAAAGGCCTCGTTGGTAGTTAAGACTAGTGCTACTCCTTGTGTAGTACAGCTTAAGGTGCTATTCTATCCTTGTCTAAGGAAGTTCAAAACTGGTCCAAGGCACTTCAATTACCCCATATTTTGTGGTACACGGAAAAGATTTTATCCTAGAAATGAATTGTCAGACCCGACCAATTCAACATGACAAAAGTGAGTTCGGATTTTAATACAAGTTCCTTTCTGTTGCCCTTTTTCTTTTCCAGTTTTATCGCTTCAGATGAAAATCTATTCCTCCTTTAGGTGCTTCAGTCGCTCTTTTCAACTGGTCCAAGGCACTTCAATTACCCCATATTTTGTGGTACACGGAAAAGATTTTATCCTAGAAATGAATTGTCAGACCCGACCAATTCAACATGACAAAAGCGAGTTCGGATTTTAATACAAGTTCCTTTCTGTTGCCCTTTTTCTTTTCCAGTTTTATCGCTTCAGATGAAAATCTATTCCTCCTTTAGGTGCTTCAGTTGCTCTTTTCTTCACCAACACCATCAAATCGTGACCACTTTCCTATGTCTCTATTTCGTGAATTCCCATTTGAGCTATTACTGGGTAATCACTAGGGCTTTAAATACAACTACTCATTGTGTCAAGAGTGACGACATTACTATCTATTTCAACATGACAATAAAGTCTGGACAGCAATAACAAACACTTCAGTTTTCCGTCCTCTTACCAAGTCTTAGAAATATGATATACGAAGGCATAAATAAACCATACCCCCAACCTATTTATTGCTACTCACCAAATTTCAAATTTTAAGAATCGATTAATCTGATAAGTTCAGAAACAAAATGCTAGGCTGCTGCAGGACAAGAAAAAATACTATCACTTGTATATTAGATATAGCCGAGAGCAAAAGAAGGGGAAAAATAGGAAGCAGAAATGCAACTTACCACCACAAAAGATTTCTCTTTTGCAACTCCTGCTTTCCTAATCCTTGGATCCACCAAAACACTGTGGCAAAGAAAAGTGTTGAGTGCTTTACCAAAAACAAAGCCAAAGGAAAAGTAGAAGCGCTGAATGCATTTCACTGTAGGCATCCAAAACAAAAACTTCCAACTTTTACTACTAGATATAACCCCCTCAAATATGTGAAGTGGAAAAGAGCTCTAAGCATACCGCTGCAAAGATGTGAAGCCCTCACTTTGGTACTTCCTGCAATTCATTGTATTTAATGTGGTTAGAGCTACTCGCATAATTAGGAAGCTAAAGGAGAACCACAAAATTCCACATGTCAATTGTCAAGAACCATGAAATCTTCACATAACATACCGGAAACGAATAGGGTAAAAACATAAATAAGATAAAGGAAGAAAGAAAACTCCCTATCAAAATATAGCAATACTCACATTGGCTTGGACCCAATGCATACAACTTCATCGGAAACGTCACTTTTTCGAACATTGCTAGCATCACCCAAAGCTTTTCTTCTTATATTTGCTCTACCTAAAGAAAACAAATTAATAATCAGATGAATAGAAAGTCTCGAGAAAGCTTTCTATCTCAGCCTAGTTTAATCGTACCAGAAGCATCATTTTCACTAGTGCTGGTCTTTTGGTTCTCAAAACCAACCTGCAAGTGAAATGACTATATATTAAATGTGTATATGGATTAAGTTCATAAGAAGTAACTTGAACACCAAAAGAATGAAAGGAGACTCATGTAAAAGTTCGACTACGCAAGAGAAAGCAATCCTCCTTGCATCACTTACGGTGGTCCCATTGACACCTTCGTTCGCTGTCATTGATGCCTTTTCTGCAAGAACGAAGAAGACAAACTACATAACACAAAAAACATTATTGCTAGAACAACCAAAACAACTCCTTGAAGTAAAATAGTTGTAAAAAGGCTCTCCAGCGGCAAATTACCATGCCTACCACAAGCCCTTAATGATTAAATCCGAATTGCCTAGTACTCTCACAACAATGGTCATAGGCAGCTTCCGATATGAAATTATGATAAAAGGTTTGACATGTAACCTCATAGAAATTTCGAAAAGACCAAGGAATTAATGATGAATGCAAAGTTTCTAGTGCAATGAATGTCATGGCGTCTCGCAGCCTGGGCGGTTCAACTACATGGACGCTAACCAGCCGATATAGCCTCCTCGACTCAAAGTCTACCAGTTCAAACAATGACATGACCCGCAAGCAACCAGTCCTAGATACCACACAATCCATCATAAAATAAAAACCTGGACGTGTCTAAAACGAAAAGAGACTCACCAACATTCCCTAATAGTCGTAATTCCACAAGGGACGTGTCTAAAGCCTGGACGGTGCTCTCCTTTTCCTCCGGCGAAGCAGCGGGCTATACTCTGCTACGGGTGAAGGAGGCGGCCGACGGCGACTCAACCAGGATCGGAGCCAAACTCCGGCGATCCCTCTTTCTCTCTTTCTCTCCCTCTGTGATCTCGTTCCTCTGTTCGCCAAGCCCTGCTCTTTTCTTCAGCGAGAATCCGCTTCTCTACCCCATGCGAATCTTTTCGGTTACGCGTCGTTATCCCTCACGCCTTCTAGAAGGTGCGGACTCGCTCCCATCACCCACCCGTCGCTCCTCTCTCGCTCACGGGCTTTTCCTCTTCGGCCTTCCCTCTTCTTACGTCACAGACAGACCACCTGCTTTGATGGGAAGGGGGCAGCGCATGGGAAAGGGCAGGAGAAGAGTTGGGGTCGGGCCAGGGCCTTGTCCAAGCTCTCATGGGCTTAATAAAAATCAAGGAAGAATGAAATAAATGGGCCCAAGGAAAGTGGGTTGGACGCATGGGCCAAAAGAGACAAACGAAATAACAGAAATAGGCTGACTACGCGGGTTTGGCAGGCCCCAAATTTGCTAAGGAAGATTGGGCTCCGAATTTATTGCCTTTTTTTATTTCCTCCTATTTTATATATCTTGTTTTGTTTTTATCTTTTCATCCTCTTTCTTTTTTTTTTCTTCATATATATTTTTGTAAAATGGATTGATACATAAAATGCCAACAAAAATTTGGGTGTCAACACTTTTTCCTTAGTAATTAGGGATGTACTAAGAGGACATTGGGTGCGTTTGGTTCAGTATTCCCAAGAGACTTTCAGTCTCCAAAGACCCTTGGGGAAATGTTAAACTGTTTAGAACCATTTTGAAATAATTTTCAAGTGAAAGTCAACATTGAAAAGAATGAAAGCCCAATGCTAATAGGAACTAGCTTTGAGCTTTCAAAGATTTGGTTAAATGCTGAAAATTATTTTTTTCTTGCAAAACTATCCTCATTTATTCTTTACATTTTTTATTTGGCCCTCGTTATTACTTTTTTAATTGCCAAAATAATGCTAAAAAATCAAATATATAAATGCTAAAATAAATTAAATATATTTTGGTATTTTTTTAAAATATATTTATATATTTGATTTTTTAGCACATATATTTGATTTTTTAGCATTATTGTCAAAATTTATGTTTAAAAAGTAGTATGTATTATTTTTTTTTTTTTTCAATTTTTAAAAAATAAAAATATAAAAATTCCGACGAAGGGTTAGATCTTTTTTTTTTAAGAAAATTATATATATGTATTTGATTTTTTAGAATTATTTTCAAATTTATATTTAAAAAGTTACATACATTATTTTTTCAATTTAAAAAAATAAAAATTAGAAATTTTTGAAAAAGGATTTGGTCTTTTTTAAAAAAAAATTACATATATGTATTTATTTTTTAGCATTATTATCAAAATTTATATTTAAAAAGTTGCATATATTATTTTTTTTCAATTTTAAATATATAAAAATTTTAAAAAAATCCGATGAAGGGTTTGGTCTTCTTTTTTTCTTTTTAAAAAAAAAAATATATATATATATATATATATGTATTTGATTTTTTAGCATTATTTTCAAATTTCTATTTAAAAAGTTGCATACATTATTTTTTCAATTTTAAACAAATAAAATTAAAAAATTTCGACGAAGGATTTGATTTTTATGGTATTATTGTTAAAATTTATATTTAAAATTGTTAAAATTTATATTTAAAAGTTGCATACATCATTTTTTTCAATTTTAAGTAATTAAAAATTTTAAAAAATTCTGATGAAGGGTTTGGTCTTTTTAAATATATATATGTATTTCATTTTTTTAGTATTATTGTCAAAAATATATTTAAAAAGTTGCATACATTATTTTTTCAATTTTAAATAAATAAAATTTAAAAAATGAATACTAATCACCCAAAGGGATTTTCAAATGTATTTTCTACCAAACAACATTTCTCTCAAAGTTGATTCTCAAAGCATAATTTGAAATAATGTTCACTTTATACCCTTATTTGAGAAAATGTGGGCACTTTAGACTCTTATTTGAAAAAATGTAGGCACTTTAGGTCCTTATATGGAATTTTCCTTATTAATGTAGATGAGTTTATCTTTTCCCTTATTAATAGTTTTTAAAATTGGAATTGGATCCAACTATATGTAAATTATATTATTTATTCTAAATATATTAATTGCAAAGATTGACAATGCTTTGAAATTGTAATCAAACACATAATATAAAAGGAAAATTTTAATATCAGTGAAAATTCAGTGGACATTCTTTGACTAAGAAAAAATAATGACATTAAAATGATTTTCCGATTTAATTGCGTTACAAAATAAAATCATTCTTGTGCTGCAACATCGCCCTGATTTCTTTTCTACTAAACACAAAAACTAATAGATTTTTTGTAACAACTATCGTTTGTACCGGCCCTTGCTCTACCAAACATGTGTGCTGCTTGTCTAGCCATTTCATTAATGACTTATTTATATTCCAAACAATTACACATAAAGACCTTCTATCGTGGTATGTGCTGTTCACAAGATTACCAAAATTGCAAGCAATAAGCAAATACTAAAAGCTAGGACTTCACTAAGCCATTCAGAAAAATGAATTTCCAAGGGTGTATGAAGTTTCTGGCAAGCACATAGGTTTGGTGGAAAGTTGTTGAGACAATGGAGATGGAAAAGAATAAAAAACTACCAGTCACTATGACTGAAGAAGCAAATACAAATAGCAATGTTATAATTAAGATACCAAAATGAAATAATTACGAGAGGCAAAGAAACATAATAAAAATTTAAGAACAATTGAAGACACATGACGATTGACATGATGAATTGGCAAGTTCTCCCTCCATTCATGGATGACCTTGATATTGTCTTGCTCAAAACTCCAATATTTTTTATCATAAAAAGTAATGGAAAGGGCAAATAAAATTGTGGACGCTTGGAGCGTTGCTAGAGGAGGTCCACACCCATTACAAAATGAGCCTAATGCTCATTTTAAGCAAGCTTGTCACCATCTCCTTAGCACGGTGCTAGTGGGAGTAGACCCAGGATTATCTTATGCCATGGCATTGCCCAACCTACATCACGAACAAACTGAGGCTTCTTTTTAGCCAAGGAGCGACTGGCCCAAAAAGGGAAAGTGTAATCAGTTTGCTAATTTCCACCACGAAATCATCATTTAATTCCTGTAAATGTCCTCAAGCCACCATATACCGGAATTGTTGATTGATACCGCTCGAACCAATAAATAAGATAGAAACATCTACACAATTGCAATGGGGAGCATCAACATGAAAAGGTCCGAAATTTTTGCTGACACATAATTGAAAAATCTATAAAGTATTGAGCACCTCCTAGGTGACTGATCACAATCACAAATTCAAAGCCTTTAATTGGCTATAGCAAAAGCACATAGTTCAGTCACCAACATATTCTAACTACTATTATGCAAAAAGAGTTGAAAGAATCATTTTTCAAACTGAAAAAGAGCAAACCCAGTAGATAAATTTAACCATTAACACAGACACTTCGAATATGAATTGTAAGTTTCAACATGAAGTGACATTGTTCCAGAGTTTACCAAAGATTTAAGATTGGACGATTGATAAACGATGGAATTTAATACTTCATCATTAGCAGACGCAACTGAGCAATGGAAGATGTAGAGAGAGAGAGAGAGAGAGAGAGAGAGAGAGAGTACTTGAATAATTGGGTTTGGCCTAGATTCAATTCAACGACTAAGCGTGATCCTCACACTTTGAGAAACTTCAAAGAGCATTGTGTTAATTCTATGATAACTTCTGACCAAAATAAATAAATAAATTATGATAACAGATATAGAAAAAGAAAAATATATATATTTTTCCTTAATAATTTAGACCTATATATACTTAAAATGACTTCTACTTTTTTGTCTTTCCAGTTTTTTCTTTTGAATAATTCTATCTATGAAATGATTTTTACTTAACGTGAGCTTCCCGATGTTTTTTAAAATATAGCCACAAAGATGCACACTTGTTGCATTTATCCAAGAAAAAGACATTTAATTCATTTCCCGCGAGAAATAAATGGAGCATTGAGACATGTATCTATACTATAATATAACATAAACAAGGTCCATTGACTTTTTATGGATGATAATCACTTTCTTTTCCAAAATATCCTCAGCTAATTGCACCACAAATGTTTTGTCTAGGATATAGCATTCAAAACATGAATATCTCCGCTTGATATCTCCCTAGTTTGTATCACCTGGAAGATTTTTAACCTGTGATACTTCTTTTGCAATCCCTCAAAAGTTTTTTCCCCTTTTCACAACATCATAATAATTTAAGAGATTTGAATATTGGTTTTCAAATTCTGACATGACGAATATAAGAGTAGATATTCTCTCTGCTTAGACTTTAACTACACGTAATAGAATTTCATGCTGCCTTAAATTTTATGTGAATCAGATTTAAAATAATGTAAGTCACCTAAAATGTTAATTGAAATTGTTTGCCTTTCAAAGCCATGAGATTGCTCAGTTAGTCATATAGCGAGCTCACCATGCTTTGTAACGTCTAACGCACTTTTGCACGTGATACATTTTTCAAAAGATATATGCCTGTGGGTGTTCCTCAATAATCAATTGTAGAAATATTACAATAAGTAATGTATGAGGGTTAAGACATGCGTAATTCGATTTTGTATAGAAAGATAATACACACACTGAAGCCATTTGAAGCGCGAGAATGGATCCAGAAGCATTTGCAGTTGTTGGAAGATATTCAGAAGATCCTGGAAATATACTGGGAAATTGATTGATCCGTTTTTTATTATAGAGAACCAATCTAAATATTAGATTGATTTGTAAAATATTACATTGCCTTTTCTATGTGTACATCTTGTAATATAACTACTAAAGTCCTGTACATTGACTATAAGTCAGAAATACACAGAAAAAAACTTCTCCCCAAAATCCGTCTTCCTCTTCCTTTCCTCGTCCATTTCTTGCTTTGGTTTCCGACATGGTATCAGAGTCTTGGCTCTAAGCTCCAACTTCCGCACCTGATTGCTTTCGTATGTTATTGAAGCTGCAAGACAGATCAACGTCTTGTTACAAAAGAATCAAATTCTGTAAGAAGGAAAAAGAAACGGAAAGGATTTTTTTACCATGAATCCAGAGAATTTGCTCCCTACCACTGCTGGCGTTCCTTCCACAAGCAACGTCACACCGATGGGAGAGACACAAGGCCACAGCACCGGCACGATACCTGCAATTCCCACAACCTAGCAACAAATTTAGACTCAATGGCAGTTATTCCTGACTCAAGCAAATATGGGGCAGCCAATTCCAGGCCATCCTTACCAATGGGTACCCTATCCATGGTACGTCGAGCAAGGCCTGAATCCATCATTGCCGAGGGTAATAAGTTACCAGAGTAATGTTCAGCCCGACGGGAGCCTACTAGCTGCAAGCGAGGCAAGCTTAGCTACCGAGACAGAACAAGTAAGCAGGTCTGGAGAAGCGGGTTCGGGAACAAACCCTCACACGGGACTCTTCAATGCGGGTCATGGAATCAAGTTTAATGGGTCGGGTATAAGGATGAACCCCTACCCGAACCTTTCACCCGGATTTTTACTATTTCCGATTGCGGCCATCACCGGCCAACCAAAGCCAGGCGACCCCTTGCATGTGTCAACCGCCGACAATCCAAAATTGCAACTGATCAGTCTGCAATTGACCGGGCCGAAAAACTAAAACAAATGGTCACAAGACTTCCGATAGGCTCTCATGACAAAGGATAAAGATGGTTTCCTTGACGAAACCGTACCAATTCCGTCGGACGAAAGGCTGGCTAGGCACTGGAGAAAGTGCAATCACCTGATCCGCACCTAGATTGGCAATTGCGTCTCTCCAGACGTCACAACAAGCCTCCCACTGACGGAAGATTCAAAATCATGTGGGACAACATCAAAGAAATGTATGGGAAATTAGACCGAGCAAAAATCTTTTGTCTCATGCAGAAACTCACAAATCTCAAGTAGGGGAATATGTCCGTCACAGCGGTTTACAACAAACTCTCATCGCTCTGGAACGAGCTTGAGGCCGAGGAAGAAAAACTCGAGGGACCTCTAGAAACTCTCAGGCAGTACAAATCCATGAAGGAGAGGGAGAAATCCACTCGATTTCTTTTAATTTTGAACAAAACATACCTAACATTTCATTCGCAGATCCTAGCGATGGATCCCGTGCCGCCCCTCAGCCGAATTTTCCAGCTGGTCGTCCAAGAAGAGAGCCAGTGGCTCACAACTCCGGAGCAGACACGAGGAGGCGATGCCGTCACTCTCGCTATTTGCGGAGAACGCTGCGGGAGAGAATCGGGGGCGAAAACCCTAGCCCGGGAGAGAGAAAATCGCAGGGGCTAGGGTTCGCGATAGGCGACAAAACCCTAAAAAGGGAAGGAGGCTATGGCCCAGATTTAATCCGGCGATCTGACGGCTCAGATTTCTTGTAGAGATCCGACGGCCCTGATTTCCTCCAATGATCTGACGGTCCGCAGGGAGTCAATCTGTCCGTTGCATCGAACGGTGGAGATAATTCCACAATTAAAGCATCCGACGGTCAGATTTTTTCCGCATCAATAAGGAATTTCGGCCAAAATTCAAGGGGGAGAGGTAAATTATACTATGAATATTGCAAACGTTCACATCATACCATAGATAATTGCTGGAAATTACATGGAAAGCCAAGAGAAAAATGAAAAAAGAAAGAGTATTCTGCAGCTTACCAAGTGACTGGACCTATTGGACCAAGTAGTGACCAACCAATTACTTATGGGCAATATCAGCAATTGATGCATGCACTACAGAAAGCAGACATTGGAAATAAAGGAGGAAGTTTCTCAGGTATATCCCACTGCCTGATCAATTCTATTTCAAAAGGGGCATGGATAGTTGACTCAAGAGCAAGTGATCATATCATTTGTGATGTAAGTTTTTTTTTTCAAAAATGCATAGGAAATTGGAAAAACCTATTTCTGTGCAACTTCCAAATGGAAACATTCTCATGTCACATTAACAGGGACTGTTCAACTAAGCTCTCAAATTGTCCTACAAAATGTCCTTTATGTCCCACAATTTCAGTTCAATCTCATTTCCGTGTCCAAAGTCTACAAGGAAAATTCTTGTCAAATACTCTTCGATGCTGACACATTTTTTTTCAGACTCTTTCGATTGGAAAACTGATGGACTTGGATAGTTTTTCTGAAGGTTTATATTTCTAGACCAGTACTCCAAGTCATTTTGATTTGAATTCAATTCCTTCAATAAGTTGTCATTGTGTAATGTCATTGCCAATGATAAAGATTTTCTTTTACATTCAAGAATGGGACATAGTACCTTCTTTCCATACTTTAAATGTCATATTTTTCCTCTCGCAAACAGTCTAGCACACCTTTCCCTTCGAATGCAAAACGTTCCACTGCTATCCTTTTTTTAATTCATGTGGATGTCTGGGGACCGTATCATACAGCACATCGTGATGGTTCACGATATTTTCTCACAATTGTGGATGATCACTCTCGGGCCACATGGGTATTCCTGATGCAGTCAAAAGCTCAAGTTCCATTTCATTTTAAAACATTCATCACCCTGACTAAAAATCAGTTTGGGAAATCAATCCAACGAATACGAATTGACAATGGGAAGTAATTTTTTAGTCATGACTGCAGATCACTTTTCTTGTCTCATGGCATTCTACATGAAAGCTCATGTATATATACTCCACAAAAAATGGAGTAATGGAACGTAAACATCGTCACTTGCTGGAAGTCGCACGAGCTTTGAAGTTTCAAGGATCCATTCCAGCAATATATTGGGGAGATTGTGTCCTTACTGCAGCCTATCTCATCAACCGCATGCCTACTCGGATATTAGCTGGTAAATCACCCTTTGAATTACTTTATGGAAAAAAACCAGCAGTAGATCATCTACGAGTTTTCGGTTGTCTATGTTATACTGCAATTATGGGACCTCAAGACAAAATGAGTCCACGTGCCAGGAGGTGCATTTTCATGGGTTACCCTAACCTACAAAAGGGCTATTATGTTCTCAATCCATCAACAGGAGAATTTTTCATGAGTAGGGATGTCATTTTTCACGAAACTGTCTTTCCCTTTCATGAGTCTATAGAGAATTTGGATATCTCAAACAATTCTCATTGCTCCTCAATTGAGGAAAATATATCTCTTGAATATTTTCTCGCGGCATCACCAAGACAGGTCATTCCATCCTCCTCATTTGATTGGCCACCTCAGATGACAACATTGGAAAGTGTACCTGCTGTTCATTAAATATTGAGAATGATTCTGGTGAACAGACATAAAACAATGCTGTGGAGATATCTCCTCCTCCACCGTCAACGAATCATCCACGACGTTCGGGGTGAGCTACAAGACCACCAACGTGGACTAAAGACTATGTTTGTGCCTCACTTAACGGACCAGGTATTAACTATCCAATATCTTATTATGTCTCCTTTGAAAAGCTTTCGTCGGAACATAGATGTTGCATTAGTTGTATATCAGATGAGAAAGAACCGTCTAGTTATGATGAGGCATCCAAAGACCCACGGTGGCAAAAGGCCATGGAAGCAGAATTACAGACATTGACTAATAATCACACATGGGAGATAGTTCATCTGCCCCCAAATAGGAAATCCATAGGATGCAAATGGGTCTATAAGTAAAATATAGAGCTGATGGATCCATTGAACAATACAAAACTTAATTGGTGGCGAAGGGATATACACAACAAGAAGGTTTCGACTATCACGAAACTTTTTTCTCCAGTTGCTAAAGATGTCACTGTCCGCTCATTCTTATCAGTTGCAGCAATCCATGATTGACCGTTACACCAAATGGACGTCCACAACACTTTTCTTCATAGTGATTTGGATGAAGAAATTTATGTGGATATTCATCAGGGCTTACAGAGACATGGGGAGAATAAAGTATGTCGTCTCCGCAAATCCCTTTTATGGGCTGAAACAAGCTTCCAGACAATGATATGTTAAATTTGCTAACGCTCTCAACAATGCAAACTTCAAACAATCCAAGTATGATTATGCCTTGTTTACATAGACCAAATGTACGTCATCTATTTACTTGATGATTTATGTAGACAACATTCTTATCATGGGAAATGATGAAGCTGCAATAGAGAGCCTTAAAAAATATTTGCATACCACATTTCATATAAAAGATCTGGGAGCACCAAAATATTTTCTTGGGATTGAGATCGCTTAATCTCACCAATGAATTTCCCTCAGTTAGAGGAAATTTGTATTGGAGATTATATCAGAGGCCGGTTTATCAGGATGCAAGCCAGCGGTCATTCCGATCGAGCAGAATACCAGATTGACTACAATAGACCATACTGAAGGAACATCTCAGGATGATCCTATATTACAAGATCCGACGAGTTATCAGAAGCTTATTGGAAAACTTATGTACCTGACTATGACCAGACCCGATATATCATATGCAGTGCAGAACCTCAGTCAATTTATGCACAAACCGAAGGAATCCCACATGAATGCCGCTCTAAAGGTCATGAAGTATTTGAATGGATGTCCAGGACTCGAGATACTTCTATCTAGAAGATGCAACATGGAAATGACAGCATACTGCGATGCAGATTATGCAACGTGCCCTATGAGTCAAAGATCCATAACTAGTTTTTGCATTAAGCTGGGAGATTCTCTTTTTTCATGGAAAACCAAGAAGCAAGCAACAATTTCTCTATCCTCAGCTGAAGTAGAATATCGGGCCATGGCAAAAACCACATGTGAGATTGCGTGGATACAAGGTTTACTTGGTGACCTCGGAGTACGGCTGAAAGGTCCGATGAAGTTATTCTGTGACAACAAATCGGCTTTGAAGCTTGCGGTGAATCCTGTAATGCACGAAAGGACCAATCACATAGAAGTGGATTGCCATTTCACTCGAGAGAAGATTTAAGAAGGGACAATCGAGACAAGAGGGATTGGAACTGCCTAACAACCTGCAAATGTGTTCATCAAAGTCCTATGTCAGAGACAACATGCATATCTACTGAACAAACTAGGCGTCTTTGACATTTACAAGCCACTAGCTTGAGGAGGAGTGTTGGAAGATATGTAGAAGATCCTGGAAATATACCGGGAAATTGATTGATCCATTTTTTATTATAGAGAATCAATCTAAATGTGTACATTGCCTTTTACAAATGTTAGATTGATTTGTAAAATATTACATTGCCTTTTCTATGTGTACATCTTGTAATATAACTGCTAAAGTCTTGTACATTGATTACAAGTCAGAAATACACAGAAACAAACTTCTCCCCAAAATTCGTCTTCCTCTTCCTTTCCTCGTCCGTTTCTTGCTTCAGTTTCTGACAGCGGTTGTGGGGTTGCGAACGATGGGGGGACAGGAGTAGCTGTTCGAGGCTTATGGCATAAGGTACCTCACGGCCTCCAGGATAGCGGAAATGGGGTTTACGGCCAACACCCTCCTCGACATGAAGGAGGAGGAGCTCGACGACATGATGAACTCCCTCTCCCACATCTTCCACTGGGACCTCCTCATCGGTGAGTGCTACGGCATCAAAGCCGCCATCCGCGCCGAGCGCGGACGCCTCCTCGAAGCCAATGACCGCCGCCACCACCTCCACTCCACCAACCATGCCCTCCTCGATGCTCTCTCCCACCAAGGTACCTTACTCGGCCTCTTTGATTTTTGACGTTTTGGGTCATTATGATTATTCCCACGCAGGGCTGTCGGAGGAACAATTGGTGCAGCACTCAGAGAAGGATCAGCTGGGCAGGGCGGGAAGCGGGGACACGGCGGGCACGACGTGGGGCGCCCAACAACAGAGAAAGAAGCATCGTCATCGTCACCGCATCACCGCGATGAAAGGAGCGGCCACTGAAGAGGAGGAGGAGGACGAGGCGGAAGTGGAGGAGATGAGGAGGCAGAGGGAGCACCCCTTCATAGTGACGGAGCCCGGGGAGGTGGCGCGTGGGAAGAAGAACGGCCTGGACTACCTCTTCCATCTCTACGACCAGTGCCGCGACTTCCTCCTCCAAGTCCAATCCCTGGCCAAGGAGCGGGGCGAGAAATGCCCCACCAAGGTCCTCCGCCTCTCTTCTTTTTATAGTATTTCGATACAATCAAACTTCTTCGAACGTACCCAAGCACGGATCATTAACAAGAAGACGATGCAGGTGACGAACCAGGTGTTCAGTTACGCGAAGAAGGCGGGAGCAAGCTACATAAACAAGCCGAAGATGAGGCACTACGTCCACTGCTACGCCCTGCACTGCCTGGACGAGCACGCCTCCAACGCCCTTCGCAAGAGCTTCAAGGAGCGCGGGGAGAACATCGGCGCCTGGTGGCAAGCCTGTTACCACCCCCTGGTCACCATCGCCGGCCGCAGGGCCGGCAGGGACATCGATGCCATCTTCAATGCCCACCCCCGCCTCTGCATCTGGTACATCCCCACCAAGCTCCGCCAGCTCTGCCATGCTCACCGCCACTCCTCCGCCTCTGCTGCTTCCTCCGCTTCCACCTCCACCTTCGCCCCCACCGCTCACCATCTCGAGCTCCCTCTTACTAGTTCGTGCCTGTTCCTCATTCTCGAGATGAAAGTACTGTGCTGTGGTCTATTTCTACTGCAATGAGAGTATTAATTGAATTTCAAAGTGTAGCTGAGCTGACCTGACCTGACCTGACCTGACTATCATGTTCTCTTCACTGAGTTTCTGTTCCTGCTCTAATACTCTAAATCCAGTCGTTGTTAGTTACAATTGTTTCTAGCCAATTTCGTTTCTCTTCTCACATTGAAGTGATGAAAAATCATGCAAATGGATATGACCTTGTTATTAAATTCAAAATTAATGACTCTTCACATTTACTTTTTCGATGACACCATTCGTTCACTCATAAGGATGGTTCTTTCGTTTATCCAAGCATTACCCAAACATACAAGTCGAGGGTACCACCGAGGTGGTTTTTCAAGTCAATTAAGGCTTACTCTCGTGTGAATTGGGACCTCCTTGATCACGGGTGCAAATATGTCAATAACTTAGCCTTTTCAATTGAACTTGCATCTTGTTGTGCTGGGGTCACGATCTCACTCAAGCGGGTGTTATAGCTATGAATTATATCGAAGCATTCCATCCGTGATTGCAAGGAGCTGGTGTACGTAATGACAATGACGCTCAAGGGTAATGCTGGTCGCACCTCGCTGTCCTAGTTCACCAAAAATGCAAGTCCATCGATGGTCGAGCAAAACTTCGAAAAAGAGCACGATGTTGGAGCATGTTTTATGTACAAAGTGGCTCGGTTTATGCTATGACGGCACATTCACTGGGGAGATGCTTAGATTAGTATTATCAATTTAACTGAGATGGATGCAAACAGGCAATGTTACGACTTTACATTAAGTCGTTTATTCTTAAATGATAACGACGCTTATCTTAAACTAAAGTGGGTAGGTCAACTATGTAATCGTTGTATTCAGTAATTCAAGAAATAGACCCGGAAGTGTTCACCTCACCAGCATACATATTGTCATTTCTTTCATCCCCTAAGTCAATTTTAGGACGTAATTTAATGTAACTGCGTCGTTAAGGTTGGGTAGTTTTTAAAGTCTCGACTCTTGAGTAGATTTTTGTACCTTCTTGATATAAAATGAAAAACAAGAAAAGTATTATCAATATATAACGAGATGGATACAAATTAAGGAAGAGTACTACTCAAATTATTTTTACTTAAATGACAAGAATGGTAACCTTCAATTTCATGAAAATTAATCTCATTGATCCGGGAGGAAGCCACGCAATCTAAATTGAAGTGGCTGTTTCAAATACGAGATTATTTTTGTTAAGTGGTTTGAGAAATCGGACAGAGCATCTTATGCACACCGGCTTTCATCATCTAATTAATGGGCCAATTCAAGAGCTAACTTAATACAACATCAAATTCTGTTTGAATAAACTTTTCTTTTTCCAAGTTTTTGCTAGACCATAATCTTGTGAGTCGCTCAATTTGGCCTTTTTACGTACTAGAGCGCATGAAACTTTCATGAAATGTAAATATTGATACCCAACTTCATGTATGATTTTGCCATATCATTCTTTCTTTTTTCTTTTGGCCCAAGCATCTAGATTATCATTTAAATATTTAATGGATTCAAAGTGATAGATATTGAGACACCGTCCACTTAACCGAGATCTCACTATTAGAGGTAAAGGGTTTTAGGGTTGGGCAAGTCCAACCATAGAATCCGGAACCTATCCACATAAGATCAGTTCCTAATTATGGCACCTGGACTAGCCTTTTTGGTTTGATCTGACTACAAGATCTATCCAGGGAACTAGCCAACTCCTTTTTTTTTTTTTTTTTTTCTTTTTTGTTTCATTTTGTTGTATTCCCTTAAACGACAAATTTACTCTTACAAAGTACATATCCATCAATATGCAATATTTAGAATTGTGATAGCTAGCAATAAATCGGCGAGACACCAATAAATCTAAAACAACATGGAATTATCCAACTCATCCCTTCCACTTGCCAAAAGCAATCACCCATAAAAGATGAATATGTAAAATAAAATAAATAATAAGCAGTTCAAAACGCATGATATAAACCATGAATTATAAAAACTCCATTACTCATCCATCCATAAATGATTGCTTTAAATTCTATCAGATGAAAAGAAAATAGACAACAAATACAATTAAAATGGTTTTTGGCTTGGGGTTGCTTGTCTTATTTCAACACCTTGACCTTGGAAACGGAGCGCACGGTGCTAGTTTAGTCCAGTTCTTGAGTCTACTCTGAATCGGTACTCATTTCTTACCCACTATTACTCAACTCATCTAAAACGATGCATACAATCGTGAATTTTGGTATATGAGCGTGACTGAGATTGGCGTGATTAGCTACTCTGTGCTGCGGGAGCGACGACTCAGGTACAAGACAAAAGACCACTCCAGGAGGAGAGCCCTTATAGTCAACCATTTGCTTTTGTCATTGATTGAGTTTCGAGAACATCTCGTCCCTATCACGATCCAATATAATGACGTTTTGACTATTGGGTTCGGAATAGAGAAAAGCCAGGCCTAAAGGTTGACTTTGACCGGAGCTCATTCTTTTTCCTCTTCCGATTTCAAAGATAGGGGCTAGAAACGCGTAATGCGGGATTGGAATTTACTGGCCACCCTATGCCGGGATGCGATCCCGTTCCTAGACGACGAAGTCTTTTTGACATTTCTAGAATGGAACTGCTTGGACGTTATATGGTGACGTGCGTTGCCAGGGGCACCATCGATGATGACAACTACTAGGGTTGAAAACTTCTCTTTTCGCATTTTGGATAACAATTTAAATTTCTCAGCCGTGAGTATTAAGGCGAATAAAGAAGGGCTTTTTTAATGTAATAAATTTTTGAAATACCGTAAGGATAATAATCTATTATGAATTATAAATTCTTGAAGAATTAAGTCCTACGATACTTTAAAATTATTTATAATTTAATTTTATATGATCGAAAATAGACTATTATTCTCGCAATACATTAAAGACTAACATGTAGTCATTTAAAAAAAAAAAAATTAGGCACTCAATTCATCTCCTTACGCTGCAACATTCTCCACAATCAACGTTAGCCGCAATTTGTGTTCAGCTTGACAATCAAGACGGATTTTTCGTAACCGTCCTTAGTCAGTGTGCATCCTAAAGGTTATCTATACTCCTCATTTATGCAGAAGAATTTGGTATTGATTATTATTAAACTTATATGTTCGGGCAAAAGTTCATCACGAGTGCCAAAATTAAATACGAGTGGACGTTCAAGTGCCAAAACTTCCAAAAAGTATACTGAGATGCCACTTTAAAAAAAAAAAATTTGAATTTTTAAGTGTCAAACAAAAATAGCCGAAAATCCGATGTGACGTTATTTTCAGAATAAATATAGTCTATGTGACTCATTGGAGTTGTCTACTCAACAATCAATACACAAAACGGCATCATTTTGCCCCTAAAATTGATTTTTAATATAAATATTAATTAAATTAAATAAAAAAGAAAAATGAATGCAGCGGCGCACCACTATCGCCACCCCACCATCGCCGAAAAGGATTGGCAATGGTGGGGCAAAGGTCGGGTAGAGTCACTGGCCCTTGCTAGATTTAGGAGAGGAACACAAGGTAACAGCAGTATGAGGGCCTTGCTACACCCTTTTTAATCTAGCTTTTTAAATTTAATTTAATTAATATTTATATTAAAAATCTATTTTGGGGGAAAACCAACTTCATTTTGGGACAAGCTAGTTACAACAGTGCCACGTAGATAATTTTTTTAAAAGAATTACCACACCAGCAATTTAGCCGAAAAGTTTCACTATTGGCATTTAAGTGTTCATTTTTTCTCCAATTTTAGTACTTAATTATACATTTTAGAAGTTTTGACATTTAAGTATTCACTCGTATTAAGTTTTGTTACTTGAGTTCTCTCGAAGTGTTAAGTTTTGTTACTTGAGGGCTCTGGCACTTGGTACGTTCACTTATGTCATATGATTCAAAAGTGGCGTCTTCTCCTGTTGTATTGGAGGCTGAGTTTGGCATAATTCCAACGCGGGTTAATGATTTCAAAGGCTTCTGCGCCTATATTCAAATCTCAATGATGATGAACCCAAAATATTTAATATCTATGGGAAAAAGAGAAACTTAAGCTAGTATATCGAAGTTTGTCTCTAGATTTTTTGGTCAAAGTATTATTTGAAATGTACATTATGTGAGCGCTTTTTGCAGTGAAAAGATAAGGCTATAATGCCATAACTACTCGATTTTAACTTAATTAATGGAGGGGGGGAATAACAATTATTTTGTTCGATTTAGTAAATGGAATAGTTATTACTTTATTTCATCTCACAGTGAAATAAGACGTGTAGAAATAAGAATTTGTAACACCCTATACCAGTTTTTATTCTCTTTCACGGGAAAATTGTCCGAAAAATTTTAAACCTATTGAACTTTTGCCTATTTTATCTTAAACTTTTTAATTATACCAATTAAGTTCTAAATATTTTTATATTTTGTCAATTGAGTCAATCCTATCAATTTTGGACTAAAAAACATGGACGTCGACCATCCTACATGGCAAAACCGACGCCGACATGGACAATTTAATAATTTTTAATATTTTTTGAATTGTTATTAAAAAAAAAATTCTTCTCTTTTCCTTCTTTACTTTTCCCTTATCAAAACTTGTTCACATCAATGTTAGTTATGTCATGTAGGATGGTTGTGCTCACATCAACAATTTCTAATCAAAATTAACCGAATGAACTTAATTAACAAAAATTCAATAAGTTTAAGACTTTTAGACAATTTTTTCCTCTCACTCGAAGTCATCTATCATATTTTTTTGCATGAATGAGTAACCATTGGGCCTTGCATGAGTGAGGGTTGGCCTTACCAAGCCTCACTTGGGTGAGGGCAAGGGTCAGCTACAGAGATGTTGATGAGTAGAGCAAGGAGGGCGCCGGGGAGAGGAATGAGACCAATGACGCTCAACTATCATCACCACTTGACCTCCAAATCTCATCTAACAATTTGAGCAATAGCAACACCAAAGAAGATGAACCAAGTGAAGACCCTCGATAGAGGTTATGTGATCCCAAGCAAGGGTCGCTAAGGATGCATGACATTGGGCGAGGTGACGGCCCTCACCTAGGCCCTCGGTGAGAGGGCCTCGACTTCAAGCCTCAACAATAATTGCCCTTGCTTAGGTGCAATCCAGCAAAGCCAACATTCACCCATGGCCAGCGAGGGTGACTAGTCACCCAAGCAAGGCCATCCCTTATTGACCATGGCCTGTGGCTAGTGGCGGGTAACCTAGGCCATCCCTTGCTGGCCATGGCCTATGGTTGGTGGCCGGCAACTAGCCACCAACAAAAAAAAAATCAAAAATTCAAAACATTCAAAAAAAAATTAAAAGTTATAATAAAAAGGTTCACATTAGCTAGATGTGCCACATAAGACAATTGGCGTCCTTGTCAAAGCTTTTCAACTTAAATTGGAAATTGGAGGAATTTTTTAAATTGATATCAATGTACAAATGTTTAAGACTAAATTAATCCAATTAAAAAGTTTAAGACTGAATAAATTCATGACATTTTTTTGTAGTTTTCCCTATCTTCATTCACAAAGCTTTGTTGATGATAGAGCTAATACGAAAAGAGAGTACGTATAAACGGTTTTATTATACATAAAAGTAAGTGATATATGGAAAATGATAAGTTGACTTCCTATAATTAACAAAATAAGATACATATTTTATCTCTCGGTTAATTCATTGGACATGCCATTTGAATAGTAATTAAGGACAAAAAAAAAGGGAGATCCACAAATAAAGTAAACCCTAAGATATTTTGGTTTAGTGCCGATGAATTTATGATCCTCGCTTGGCGTCGGCAATTCTTTCGGAGTCTAGTCTTATCCTCTTCTCTGACGTTATTCCAAGTCAATCGAGAATAGATCTACAACATGGACTCACAGAGGGAAGAGAAAGAGAGAGACCGTGTAGATAAAGAGGGGGCATCTTAACCGAAAGAGGAGAGAGGGGATTAGCTGCTGATGGAGGGGAGAAATTGGAAGAGATCCAAGTCCCAGGCAGGCCATGTATCGGAGGAGACAGAGGATGGTGATCGGAAGAGAAACAATTATGCATATCCCTCAAGCTTGATGGAAACGGCCCGATCTCAACAAGACACATCCGCCATCGTATCCGCCCTCGCTCAAGTCATTGCAAACCCTGCTGCCGCCGCATCTCATCATGCATCCCTCAGTTCATCCGCATCTTTATCTCAAAGTTCGTTTCATGATCATCAGGCTCCAGATGCACAAGGTACAGCTACAACGCTAATAGCACTACTAAGTAGGATTGAATGCCTTCAGTTTCTATATTGCTAATAAGCGTTTGCACAAGCACACGAACGCTACCGCTATTATATAGGTACACTTAGGGTTTCATTCACCGCATATTGTAGAAGAGCAGTGAGCGATGTAGAGAAGTATGTGTGTATTTTGACGAGGGCATGCTTAATTATGTTTGGAAGTAGGGAAGAACAAGAAGCTGGAGGTGAGTAGGAACTATAGAGGGGTGAGGCAAAGGCCGTGGGGTAAGTATGCAGCTGAGATTCGGGATCCGAAGAAGGCAGCTCGAGTGTGGCTCGGAACATTCGACACTGCGGAGGGAGCCGCGCTGGCTTACGATGAGGCCGCCCTCAGGTTCAAAGGCAACAAAGCCAAGCTCAACTTCCCTGAAAGAGTTCACTCTTTGCCTCCACCCTATGGTCCCGCTTGCAATGCTTCTCAGCCTCAATCTCAGCTGCTCCCTCCAGCTTTCAGCTCATGTGACAATCATGTTGGGGCTCAACTGATGGATGGTTGTGCCATGCCACCTCCACGTCCCAGCTATGTCCGCGGACAAGGCCCTACTTCTTCAGCTTCCGCCAGTGATTATTTTCAGTCACTCCAGCCTACTCCTTCGTTGTCGTCGTCTTCTTCCATGCCGTCCCCTTTCCATCAACACGATCCCCAACATAGCTTCGATGGCTTTTCTTCTTCTTGGAGATCCTCCCAAGAATAGGACATCATCAGCCAGTAAATGTTGCATCCAGACCTTAAGAAAGTGTTTGCTCTCACTTACTTCATTAAGCTTCATCACCTTATAAACTCTCTCTTAATTTAAGGATTTCACGTATAAATCATTTATGCAGCGTTCTTCCTCCAATCCATTCTTGTTTCCTTTGTCTTGAGATGTGAAATGTTAAGTTAAATAATAATCTCGTGAAAGAGAAGTGGTCAGATGGGGTTTTAGGGTTCTTTTAGTACGAAATGGAATAGTAAGGGTGTATCCTAGCTTACAACCACCATATAAAATTGGATTGGCATGGTAAATGCTCCATAGTCACCCCCAAATTTTGCAATTATAGATGTAAGTCTCTAAGAAACTTTACAAAGACTCCTTTACTGCCATATAATGACACATGAGAGTGCATCTATTGGGTGCCTCAGTGGATATACAAACTATCGTGTTTGTGGTTTCCATTGTACTGGAAAGTTTAATGATACCCTCCCAGCAAAAGAGTATGTGTAAATCCAGGTAGCTCAACAGACAAGTGTTCATTAGGATATACTAATGGAGCATTGATTGCCCCTTGCGGCTTCGCCGTTAGCACCTGATTTGGTTATTGCTCCACAAAATCATTTTCCTAGCTAGTTGTGAAGCAACCATGGTATAAACTCATTTTGTTAGATCAAGCTGATCACATCTGAAGAATTTGTAAGACTCACACTCGGTCCTACTGAAATATACAAGTTCCTATAAGTTTCTTGCATTATGATTGATTTTGTTGAATGCATCTTAAGTAGAATAAAGTCTATCTAAAGTTTTCTTAGACATAGATAACACGTGAAACTCAAGAAGAACATTCACAAAGATAGTGCAATCACCGTGAGAAGTCGTTGCTATAGAAGTTGATTGTAGATGTTCAGAAAAAGAAATGGAGAAGAAGAAGCGGTGGATGAGTATGGAAAATGAGCAAAAACAATGGGAAGAAGAGTGATTTCAAACACGATCGAAGTTACCATCACTTGTTCAGATAGAAAGAAAGGAGAAGCAAAAACCATGGGGAAGTGGGATCCGCGCAAGAATGTGTGAATGCGTACCCTCAGAAAAGCATGATCACCTTGTGTGGTGGATTGCTAGAGTAGGCATCGGCCATAGGAAAACAAATACGAAAGCGAAGAGGCCGCAAAGAGAGTCAACTGACACCGAAAAAGCACCTTGTAGGGAACGAAATGATAGCTTGTTTGAGGAAGACCTCGTTTTAGACGACGATGCTGAGGACGAAATATAGGCGGCTGTAAAAATGACGATGGAGATGCCTTTGTTGTTGTCGTAGTTGTGAATGGAATCGTGAGTTCGATTAGGGTGGAACAAGGTGGTTTCTAGGGACACGGCCAACTGGAATTCGAATTTTTATAGCCGATCCAAGTCCCACTTGCATCTACCAACTTCATTCCCACATCATTCATTCGCATATCTACCTTAACTAAAGGACATGAATTCTAGAAAATGGTCATAGAATTCGGCATAGAATTCGGCTTCGTTGGATCGCCGCCCTTCCACATCTTGGTTGAGGAGGTACGCAAGTCAACTTTGTCTGTCCTCCCCAAATCAGTGTTCCCGATAGTTTTATGTAACTGTTTTCTTCTGATCATATCTCATCCGCAAGAAAGTACCCCTCTTTGATCGATGAATTACATTCTTAAAATGAACCACCCACTCAACTATACATATATGTATATGTATGCATAGATATATCTTTATATTCATACAAGCAAACCCACCATTGGCGTGAAAATTTACAAATTCAAACTTTCCACGTCATTATTTGATGAATTTTCATGAACTTTCTGACTTGCTCTAGCAAGTAATTCTAGCAAGTCGTATCACCAAAGGTCAACAACCGACAAGAGTTGTTGTATTTTAGCGTGTACTGCGCAGCTGGGTCGTCCATGTGATTTGCGTTCTGCGTGGCACGCAGATCTTCTAGAATATTTCTGGTTCTATATTTCCGGTAGAATTTAGAGATAGGGAAAACGAAATAAAAGCTTGCGCTTGCGAACAACCTTTCAATTTACATGCCGCAAAGTCAACATTTGTAGTTGCAGGCCATCGATTAGTTCCAAGCAAGATGAATATCACACCCACGAATGCAATAACCCCCAAGCGAGAATGCATCAAAAGCTAAGTTGATGCAGTTTCAATCGCATTCGAGTCTCTTCGTCTGATTTAGAACATTACTCGGGAATATTTTGATTGCAAAATTAAAAGGAGATGGGCGCAAAACGAAAGTGCAAAAAGAGGAGGACGCGCGCGATTAGTTTTTTTTTTCCTTTTCTAATATTTTCTTTTTCCTTTATTCCCTTTACTCTCTTAGTTCTTATTAGGTTTTAATCGCAAAAATGACCTTAAAAGTCAAAAGGTGACCCTTATATGCTTGCAATTCGACTCCCCTAAGAGGATATCATGAGCTGAACTCCACGTGAATGCAGGCTATGAAGGAACCAAACACGCACAAAAGAAATTTTTGGAGATCCGAACCTTGATTGTAAGAGCCAGATATGATAACGTTAGGACTTACGGACGCTAGATTCCTGATTTCTATAAATTCGGACTCCACTTATTTCACGAAAAAAAATTAATTTGAAAATTATATTCCTAAAACTATTGCTCAAAATAATTAGTCAATATAAAATATTTTCATTATCGACAATAATTTATGTTTATACATCTTAGTAGGCAATGGAAATACTTTTCATTCATTTATTTTTTAAGTGATGTAAGCAATTGTTTAAAAACAATATTTTCAGATTAATTATTATCTATGAAATAAACAAAGTTTCAATCTCGTTAATATTTTCCTTGATAGTGCCATGTATATCAAGACTTAGGAAAAAAAATAATGATATATATGCACATATCATTATAACGAATGACCTGACATACTTTTTCTATAATATGATATTAAGTTTCTTATCAATCTTTTTATACCTAGCATTACTTTTTGGACTTAGTATTTTCAAATAATTATGAAAAATAGGAAATATAGGCATGAAAATTTTTATGTTAATTGGAGGGAAGGTGAGGGGGGATAAGTGAAGAATGAATGCCTCATCTATCACTTGTTTTTTCAGTGAAAAATTTGTCTAGTTTCCTGAGAAAATCATGAATCCCATTTGGGGAGTGAGATTCTTCAAATATATATATAATAAAGGAATAAAGAAGATACCTATTAAAAACATTGTCAATATAGTACATTTTTTCATTTAATGTAGAATTGAATTTCTCAACAGTGAAATTTCATTGCATTTTATGAAAGTTTATGAAAGCTTACTTATTCGTGATCAAGTGCAAAACACTATGGCGTTTGGCTTACATGGAGAGAAATCAAAATGTAGATTTGTATTCCACATGGAATAAAATTTCTCGAACAACACAGTATCGGATCAATTACCTAGCTACAATTATTACTGCGGTTCCCCTTTTATATTTCTATAACCACAAAACTATCAAAGCACCACTCCACCCGCCAACTTCATTGGTCATCGGATGTCGGAAGTTGCCACAACCAGTCATTGCCCGCCTATCGTCAATGCCCTGCTAGTTGTCAACACCAGCCGCTTCTCTAATTCAAGGATTAATGACTTCACATTTCTGGTTGCTTTTTATTTATTTATTTATTTGTTTCTATTGTCTCATTCTAGCTATCAATCACAACAGGGAATAAACGGAAAAAATTTTGTATCCAAGCTAGAGATATTTTACGAGTCAGGAGGTCATGAATATATTATGATTTTCCTTATAGAAACATGCATGATAATAAGCATAAAAATTCAGGGTGTGCATAGGATAGAAGCAAGACTGAGTGAATACATATGGGAAGTGAGAATTACATTTGGCCATTTAAACTTTAGAGGCGGCTAACTTAAAACCCTAATTTACAGTGCATTTGTTTGGGGGGAAGTATTTTTTTGGAACTTTCATCCATTTGATTCACTCAAAATGAAAGTCAATTGAAAATACTTTCTAGTCAAAGAAAATATTCGTGCATAAAATTAGAAAAGAGAATTCCTAAATCTAAGAATGTGAAAACACTTTCCGGAATTATTCATCTTAAACTTTTTTAATATTTTATTTTTTTATGCGCTTTAAAAGGTTGCCTAAGAGAGGATGAATAAATAGAATACGAAAAAAATAAAAAGGATGAAAGGGATCGAATCCTATAAGTATTGTATTTGTCTTTGGATCGTATTAGAAGTGAAGATGTTTTTGTGTTGTGTATATTTTATCACATGCATATGTATGTATATGTATATGTATATGTATATGTATATGTATATGTATATGTATATGTATATGTATATGTATGTATGTATGTATGTATGTATGTATGTATGTATGTATGTATGTATGTATGTATGTATGTATTTGGATTTGGCTGGAAGTACTACAAGTGAAAACATTTTTGTGCCATTAAAAAGAAATGTAAAAAAAAAAATCACCAAATTCAATATTTTACTATGTTTTTCTTTTTCGTAATAAAATGATTAGCTCAATGGATTTGCTTTTCATTAGCTCTTAATTATGGTCTTCAATATCTCTGAATTCCATAGCTTCGGTTGCCAAATCCACGCTTATTGGAATTTGTGATCATTGTGGTATCATTATTGATGGTAGATAAAGGTGCCGTCATATTAGCAAGACTCATCTTTCTATGCCCTTTCTACCTCCAAAGCTAACTTAGTTGTAGGAATAACTAACAGGAAAATGTTAGGGATTGGTGCTAATTTAGAAGGATAATATCTAAATGAAGCTATTAAATGTAAATAATTACAAACCAAAACATTTTAAAGTTGCAATTCAATAGAAAAAGGTAAAATATAATTGAAGTGATAAAATATTGATATGTAACACAAGCAAAATCTTGTAACCCACATAAAATTGGTAATGTAATTTGATAATAATTTAGTAGGTCACTTAAGTTAGTCTTATCATATAAAAGGTAATAATTCGAATAGTTAGTGTTGCACTGTCTAATCATGGCATATCTTTTACAGAAAAATTTTAATTGCTAAGATCTTGGTGGTGTTACGGTGATTATCTCATCAACTTGTACCCTACTTGAATATTCTGCATTGAGATGTGGACCTTTGTAGTGACTTTAAAGGAGACAGGAGCAATTGCTGATCAAGCATAACAACTTTATACCCTATTTGAATATTCTTGCTTTTCTCATATAACTGTCCTTTTCTTTTTGTATCTTGTGATCGATCTAACTATGTAGCTCAATTTAACTTTTCTCTTTGCCCTTTGAGTTTACCTTATCAATAGCTTTTTGAAAATCTTGAAATCAAATCCAACTGTATGTAAATCATTTTATTTTTTTCAAACCAACTTATTGCCTTAAAAACAAATTTAGGGCAAAAATTGATTCTGCTTTGAATGCCTAATATAAGTGAACCTATGTTTTTTTTCTTTTAATTTCGAAATTAGTAAAAATTTAACAAAGCAGAAGAATTCAATCATCAATCTATATATTACAATATGCGAATGTAATGAACATATGTAGCGATCAATAAGACTCATTCCCTCCAAATGAATTTTAGTCACCGCAAATGAACAAAAAGAATTTTCAGTTAGTGTTTCAATGTCATCATATGATTGGAAAAAATATATACAATTGTTTATACGAAGCCAAAAACTAAGCTCAAATATGAAGAAGCTAATGGCCCCAAATTGGATGATGACGATATGTTAACCCATAATGCCCAGTCGATAGAATGCCTAATAAGCGTATTAATCATAATGTTATAACAATATTATTGGCCCACTAAAAGAGAAAGCGATAAAAACAAAGCTCTCTGATGCGGTCACCAAGCAGTCGGAAATCAATAGAATGTTTGACATTCTCATTAATTATGAGTTTATGATAAACAGAGTTTAAATGAAGTTCATGATACATTGTGATGATCGATTGACTTGAAACATGAAAAAAGTTGAAGATTAAGTCAAGGAGGAACCATCATCCAATGGATAACTATAGCAAAAGGAATCATTGCTAGAGTAGCGCAAGTCAAAAGGTGTTTAGTATTTCTTGCGGGGGGAAAATTAGTATAACTGAATGGCTCATTAGAGATACAAGAGGAATCAAAGCGAAGCATATGCACATTTTACACAAATAATACAGTACGGTCAATGAGCACACAACATTAATCTGGACATTAAAAATCACGAAGAGCCCATCAAATTTTGAAGAGGAGAAGATAATTCATCACGGATTACAAATAGCAAAATTAATAATCTGCTTTCTTTTCATTCACGGCCGAACTTCAATGGGTTCCTCTCTAGCAGCCCCTCACGTTCAATCTCCATTCCTAAGTGATCTTTAATATCTATGAGCTACTCAATCCGTGTCATGTCTCAAATCCACCCGGTGTCATGTCTCAAATCCACCCGCCGTCTTCCTTGAACGGCAACAATAGGTAGATTGTCAGTGAGGCCACCGGCGGATCATCCAACAGTGTACGGGTGTGTGATCGGAGTCAAGAAGGGTTGCACCGTGGAGATATTCAATAGTTTCAAGCTTCAATACGACCAGAGGAAGTTCTGATTGGGAAAATTCGCTGAGATCTTCCATTCTGCTGGTACAACTGAAAAGAAAGGAAACAGACAATGACTATCATATATGACTATCATATTGAAAGACAAACCTTCAGAAAAGAAGGTAAAACCACTTACCTTCTCCACAGATGGTAACAAGGAGATCCTTCAGGGCACTTAGGGCACAAGGATTGAGAATAACGCACATCGGACTTTTATTGATACATCAACTGTAAATAAAATACACTAACATTATCATAATACACTTTTGCGTAACTTAGAGAGGGGTTACGCCACGTTAAAAAAGGAAAAAAAGTCATATGATCGCACCATTATTAGAGGTCAAAAAATTCAGACTCGCGTGTGCAACAATCACATTCGAACCTTATTTAACTATAAAGCCAACGCGGAGAAAGGCACCCATGAGACTCAATTGTGTGGAAGAACACAGGCAAAGATCCCAACCAAATAGAGGATTACGCTCGGAACTTACAGCTTTGTGAATAAGCACACTAGATTTATCTGCAATGCTACCACCGGCGTACCATCCGAGCATAAAAAAATCCGGGCAAGTCTCCTTATCTATCGCCAATTAAAGAGGAAAAAAAAGACAAGATCAGAAACAATAATTAAAAAAAAAATTATACTCGCAGTAAGAAATCATTAAAAAAAAAAGGCTAAAAAGAGAAAGGGGGAGTAGGGCACTAAACGGCGCTTGTGCTTATTGAGAAAGGCGTGGTCAAGAAAACGAGTGGCGGGCACTAAAAAGTCCGCGTTATTCTCAATCCTTGTGCCCTAAGTGCCCTAAAGGATCTCCCTGTTACCATCTGTGGAGAAGGTAAGTGGTTTTTATGTCCTTTCTTTTTCAGTTGTACCAGCCAGAATGGAAGATCTTAGCGAATTTTCCCAATCAGACGGATTGAAGCTCGAAACTATTGAATATCTCCACGGCGCAACCCCTCTTGACTCCGATCACACACCCGTACATACACTGTTGGGATGATCCGCCAGTGGCCTCACTGACATATCTACCTATTGTTGCCGTTCAAGGAAGACATTGTTGCCGTTCAAGGAAGACTGCGGATGGATCTAAGACATGACACGGCTTTAGTGCTCCCAGATATTAAAGATTATTTGGGAATGGAGCTCGATTGAAGCTTGGCCGTGAATGAAAAGAAAGCAGATTATCAATTTTGCTATTTGTAATTTGATGAAGGTATCGGTAGAGATTGGAACAGGATGAGAAGTGCGGAGGATGGGTTCAAAATAAGTGAACTCGATCTTTAAGGAGATTATTCCTCGATCTTTAAGGAGATTTTTCCTCGATCTTTAAGGAGATTATTCAAAGTTTGATTTTTGTTTGAGATTGGAGATGAGAGATAGAATTTTAAAATAGCAGTGGAGATCTTTGATTTTCCCACAACTATAACAATATAAGCGTTTTACGCAAACAGTCAGACTTTGGAATTCCAAACCAATTTTGACTCCAATTTTGGAAAATTAAATTCATATATTAAATTAACATGAAATTTAATGAATATTTCCCTTTTGAAAGGGAATATATATATATATCCTTTAAAATTACTTAGTTTACGAATTTTCAAAATTCAATCATCTTAGATGTGGGAAAAATATCAATTCTTTTCTTGCTATGTACCGTAGCTAAATATTCTATTGGGATTTTTTATTTTTTTTAAAGAATGACCACAGAAATAGTTTTATAGAGGGCTTACCTTCTCGGGAAACCTCGACCATAGGAATTTTCTATAATCTGGAGACCTATTACTTAATCGTCAAGTCAATCCGGAAGGTTACAAAGAGGGCCTTCAAAGGTAATTTGGCTGAAGTAAATATCTCGAGACTAAGCTCCATAGAAGGAGGCTGAAGGATCATTGATGTCTTATGTCCATGCAGTCTAAAAGATGGAGGCTGCTCACCAAAATTTTTAATCATAGATGATGGGTGGCAAGATACATTAGATGAGTTTCACGAAGATGGTGAACCATTTCTTCAAGGGACAGAGAATGCATTAGCTTCTTTTTCTAGTGGTTTACCATTTTACGGATGGATATGACAACGGCATTAATTGGTGAATCATGACAATCCGCTTCTGTTAATGACTTTCAGTTTTGCTGTCCGGCTAGTCGACATCAAAGAAAACGGCAAGTTCAGGAATCCCGTTTCAGAAAATGCGTTAGGGGATTTGATTGCTTCGTTCAATTTGTTAAGGACAAGTATGGAGTAAGGTAAGTGTGTGTCCGTGTTCGGCAAATTTCACTGTTGCTGATGCGATGGGGCGAGTGATCGAGCAATAATATAGACAGAAAAAGAAAATAAATCGGACACCAAATTTACGTGGTTGAGTCGTAAAGATCCACGTCAACGGGAAGAGCAGCAGTGAATTCACTGTAAATCAAGCGATATAAAGAGATTACACACAAGTCACCCAAACACTCTATCGGTGTTTTTCAAACCCCAATTACACCCAATACACCAATCTTTCTTGGATGTAAATCACGAATAAGTTTTGCCGCACGAGAAACATTGTTGACACCTAAATTTTACTATTTTATTTAAGACTTAATCGTGTGCAAGATTAGAAATTAGCCACTAAAAAAAACAAAAAAAAAAAAAACAAAACAAAAGAAAATACAAAAAAACTGAGTAATTTTTAAAAAAAAAAAAAAAAAAACGAAAACGAGAGACTCCATTCTCTCTTTCTTTTTCCCCACGCGCAGGCCCTTGTGCGGCCCATCTTCTTTTCTCCCCCGCATGGCCCACGCACGGCCCATCTCCCTCTTCTTTCTCCTCGGCTCGGCTCGGCTCGTGCCCAGCTTTCTTCCCCCCTCCTGCTAGTCTTCGCTGAAAAAGACCTGCAGAGAACAGAAAAATGGAGCAGCGATCGGGAGCAGGGGATCGGGATTGCAGGCGACCAGCATGATCCGCGAGTCGGAGGGGGCAGTTCGGCTGGCAAGCTGGCAGCCGCAGAGGCCATGCGCGCTTGTCGGCCGGGTATTAAACGAGAGAAGACAGACGTGGAGAGGGGGGGGAAGCATGGAAGGAAAAACATAAGAGTGACTAGGAAGAAGGAGACTGGAGAGAAATCGGGTCGGGGAAGAATCCGAGAAGGGAGGCCTCGTCGCCTCAACCCGAGGTCGTCCGAGCCGCCGCTCCTAGTCCCCTCGCCGTGCTGCCACCGCTCCTGCAACCAGCTTCGTCGCTGACGCCGCAGCGACCACTAGCAGCTCGAAGCCGTGACGCCGTTGCAGCACCTGCAGCCGCGACGACCACCGCGCCAGCAGTCGGAGCCCTCCTCCGCCGGACATTGCCGCTCTGAGCCCCCCTCGCCCGTGTCGCTCCCTCGAGCCGTGCCGCCACCGATCACACCAGCCGCCGCTCGTTTCCCCGAAACCCAGATCTGAAGTAGACGGAGAAAGAACGAGAACAGAAGATAGAGAGAAAAGAAAGCAGGCGTAGCAGAGGAAAAAAGAGGTGCTGGAGAGTGAGAGGGGGAGCAAGAGAAGCACTTGAGAGAGGGTAAAGAGCCAAAGAGAGGCTCGACAGTGCACGGAATCCGGTTCCCCGACGCCCTTCTTTTGGAACTATGAGGAACCGAGAGAGCCGAGGAGGAGCTGAAAGGAACCGGAGAGAAACCGAGAGGGAAAAGAAGTCCGAGCGAGGAAGCCACTAAGGGAGAGCAAGGGAGCTTCAGTCGTCGCTTCAGCTGCGTGCGAGTCCCGCCGGACGACCCCTCGGCCAACGTCCTCAAATTGGACCCGGTACGTCCTCCTTGCGCCCTGTTTTCACCCGGTTCCGTGCATCCCTCGCCGGAGTTTACGTTCGACTGGTTTGCATGAACTCCAGCCTTGTTCACTCCCTCTTTGGTTGCTGTATGTTTTATTGTTTGTTGGTGAGAGTCTTGGTTTGGGTTCGAGTCCTAGTTGAGCTAGAAACCTTGTGATTCAGGAGCGCCCTCCGCCTGTTTGATAGAATGCCACAATGAGATCTAGTCTCCGCGGTTTTGTCTTTGACTGAAATCGAGTTGTCCGAGCGTGTCGCGCTCTTTTATGATATTCCGGTGGTGTTGGGTGACCTTGGGCGTCGGTCGTGTGGTCGTTCGCTACGTTCCCATCGTCGTTGTTGCTTGTTCGGTGTTTGGCCGAGGAGGGCATGCTCGGCCGATGATGGTGACGATCTCCGGCCAACTAGTGGCCGACGGAAGTTCGGCGGTGGAAGGGTCGCCGGTTGTTCCGGGCAGCGTTGTTGTTTGGCTGAATCTCGATGAGGCCATGTTTTGGAAGAGAAGCTTCGGGCGTGCAGTGGGCAAACGCGAAGGTGGAGAAGACCAGGGAAGAAGACCTAAAAAAGCTTAAAAGAAAAACAAGAAATAAAAGAAATAAAAAGAGTAATGAAAAGAAATGAAAAAAATAATAATAGAAAGGTGGAAAAGACGTGGGAGGCAGACGTTCGGTGAAGGCAGCGTGGATGAAGACGATAGTGCAGGGAAAAGACAAAACATAAGAGAAGCCAAAAAAAAAAAAAAAAAAAACTAAAACTAAAACAAACTGAAAAAAATTAATCAAAGATCTCATTTTCTTTTTCAAACCGAAAGGGCAAATCTGGTTTTGGGTCGGGTCAATGGCCGGATCGGATCTACCTGATCCGAACCCTTTATCCGAATATAATAATATTAAATATAAAAAATATATTAAAAATTTCAAGAATTCAAAAATTTTCAAAAAAAAATCAAAAAATTCGAAAAATAATAAAAATTCAAAAAACTTTCCGAAAATTCAAAAAACTCAGAAAACATTAAAAATTCGACTTTTTTAAAAAGAAAATTTAAAAAAATTAAAAATTAAAAATTAAAAAATTAAATAAATTAAATTAAATTAAATTAAAAATTTCGAAAAATCCAAAAATGATAGGGTTTGGTTAGGAATTGCTATGTATTGCCGCTTTATTGTAATTAAGCCTTCATTTTCTTGTATGTTGTTTTATTGTATGTTTAATTTGCGTGTTTTGTGTTTAATTTGCATGTTTTGTGTTTAATTTGCACGTGTTTAATTTTAGGGCAAATAGGATCTTGGTAGGTCTAATTATTACTTTATTGATTGTGCACCTGCATGCTCACCTCCTATGTTAGTGGATAAATATGAAATCAATCCAAATTGCCTGCCAAAAATCATTTTGTTAAAATGAACAAGATTAGGTACCGAAAGGGCACTAATTGGTTAATTAGTGTAATCAAGTCCCCGAACCTAAATTCTCTGGTTGCGTAAGAAGTGAGGCACGCTCCCACGCCTCACTTGGTTCTAGCGACCCCAATAGGGCTAGTGGCGACTCCTTTTATGCAAAATTTCTTAAGAATATCCCAACGTCACGGCATGGGGCGAGGAGGCTCGCGCTGTCACGGGGCCTTAGGCCGTCAGCCCCTTTAGGCAATACCCCTAAACCTGCTCCCTCCCCCCGATGGTAGGTCGCGACAAACATGAAGACCTGCTATCAAGCATCCAGCGCCTACGAACGTATCCTATCAAGCACCCAGCGCCTACGGACATATCTCTTAAACAGAGAACACCCACGACCCTCAAAGTAAACGGCGCTTCAATATGTGGCTTATTGCTTCGGCGGCGTGCGACTTCTCACGGCTCGTACGTTCAGCAGCCCCCACGTAAAAATAACCTATGCCTTTGTCTCTGTTTTATACGTGTGTGTGCGCCCAAGGTCAAAGGTTTGACCTTGGGCCTCACACTTTCCGTTCACGAGTCTTCACACCAAAAGGAATTCGCAATGCAAGAAAGGAAATAGGAGACCTGGGCCCACTTTTGGTTTCACGTGGGAGACTCTACGTGCAGGGGACTTCATCGACCAAAGAAAAAATTCCTAAATATTGATGTGTTTGGGCCTTGGATGACATCTTCGGCTTCTTTGGCCTTCTATGCAACCACGTCAAATAACAAAACTTTGCTGCTCTTTATTTATTTCCTCTTTTGTAATCTTTCGCGAGTTCAGCGAATCGCGTTTTATAAACGTTTAAACTCAAGATATAATTTAACAGTTAGGATGATCCAAATATGTGTGTTTTAGATCATTGGCATTTGCTCGTTCATGCAGATTTGTATATATGTGGCACACTTTGGCTGGTTATTGGGGCGGTTTACACCCATCATCCAAGAAATTGAAGAAGTATAACCCTAAATTGGTCATACCTGATTCAGTTGGATGGAAATATCAGCAACTTAGAGACATTGCAACGAACAGCCTCGAGAAATATGGGGTTGGGCTAATAGACCCTCAGAGGATACAGGATTTTTATGATGATCTCCATAGCTATTTGGCGAAATCCGGTGCTGATGGAGTGAAGGTAGATGTTCAGAATATATTGAAAACCTTAGGACAAGGATACGGTGGACGAGTTGCTTTGACCAGGCAGTATCAAGAAGCACTTAAGCAATCTATTGCAAGGAACTTCAAAGAAAACGATGTCATTTGCTGCATGAGTCATAATACAGCTCTGCGGGAATTCTCACTGATCTCGTCAATGGTTCACAGCGCTCAAGTAGTGAGTTTTGATCCAAGTTCTAATTAATTATATTAGCTGTTCAGTTCAAAGAAGAGTTCAGTTGCAAGGGCGTCGGAGGATTTCATGCCTCGAGAACCAACATTTCAGACCTTACACATCACCTCGGTGTCTTTTAACAGTCTTCTTCTTGGAGAGATTGCGGTTCCAGATTGGGACATGTTTCATGTAGGCTTTCTTCTCTTGTGATTGACTGCGTGATTGAAGAACGTGATAGTTTCAACATTCAACTATTGTTCTTGTAATTAGCTTCACCTGCTTCTTGGTGAGGATTACAGATTTAAATTTCTGATTTCCCACGTTAAATGCAGAGCAAACATAACACAGCTGGGTTCCACGCTGCAGCGAGAGCAGTAGGTGGTTGCGCAGTCTATGTAAGGTGCGGACCATGACATAGAAGACATCAATGAATCCACTTGTTTTGTTAATATCCTGTTCTTGTGCCAATGATCATACGATGCAGTGACAAGCCGGGAAACCACGACTTCAAGATCCTCTGAAAGCTGGTACTACCAGATGGGTCTGACCTGAAAGCTCGATGTGCTGGCCGGCCCACTCGAGACTGCTTGCTCAAAGACCCCGTCATGGAGGAGAAAAGGTAAAGAAAAATTCAGCATCACAAATGAGAAGCCCGTAAGGACAATACTGTAGAACCGGCTACGGTACACCTTTACAATAGAAACATCTTCTCACAAGTCTTCGGTTTTCAATCTCTAGTCTGCTGAAGATATGGAACTTGAACAGGTTAAACGGGATCCTGGGAGTGCTTAATTGCCAAGGAGCGGGACCGTGGCCTATGAAAGAGGGAGATCAGGAGAAGCCCATCACAGCGCCTATACAACCACCTACCTCGGGACATGTCCATCTTCTCGACGTCATGTTTCTTGAAGACATGGCTGGCGAGAATTGGGAAGAAGAGGCTGCGGTTTATGCCTACCATACAGGCCAGTGCTCAAGTCCTCGTGTCTGTACCCTGCATCCGAAATCTCACTTTTACTTGAATGATCAAACAACCTCTTAAGTTACGGTACCGTCGAAGAGAGAGACTCTCTCGAAGTGCGGTTGCGAACCTCATGTTGCGAAATATACACCATATCACCCATTAGGGTAAATCACCAAAGACCCTGCAGTTTTATTCCCTTCTGTGCATCTGCTCTTGCATCACAATCCTGATTTGTCGAAAATCTACATACACATGGGCACTCGGACAGGTATTTGATCAGAATGTTCACTTCGCTCCGATTGGATTGCTTGACTTGTACAACCCAGGAGGTGCTGTGGAAGAGCTCGCGCACAGGATGGACCCTTCGTGGCGCGTGTTGAACATTAAGGTGCGGGGGTGCGGACGGTTCGGAGCTTACTGTAGCGGCAGGGCAAGGTGGTGCAAGGTAGATGCGGAGGAAGCGGAGTTCACATACAGTGCGGAATACAAGTTGCTGACCCTCAAGCTTCCAGAAGAATGCAATGCAGGTTCTGGGATGCTGAGGTTGTTCTCTTGGACGACGGCGCATCGACTCATTCTTGCTTATGTAATTAGAAGGTACAATTTTCCGAAAGAGACGAGACATCTAAATCATAAATTCACATATGGAATTTGTACATAAGGTCGCGGGTTTTGCATGCTTGTGTACAAGAAGATTATGTTGATGATTGGCAAGAAAAATAAAAATAAAAAAACAGAGAAATAAAATGATTATCATAAGCACATTTACGATTATCATAAACGCCCTTATAGTTCTGTCAAAATTCCATAAGAGACATTCTCACTGGACACAGGCTATGATTAATGATCTTTGGACATAATTAATGATGAAAGTTAAGGCTAGGTGAGAGAGTAACTATCATCATATAGTAAGAAATCGCTTCACCAGATCTTACCATAGGGTTACTAATTACCTAAAATGAGAATTTTGATAAGGTCATTCATGGAACTTCATGAATAAATATTGGTATATATCACAACAAATTTTTTGTGAAAGGAAATGACTATGGATACCCAAATTTATCTTCATCTCCCGATATTTGTCAAGATCGATATTAATATACTTGTATTGTGTTTGGAGTGTCGATTTTAAGAAAGAAAAATATATGAATTATGCCGAGCTGGATAGACCGGTTTGGACCAACTATATGTAAAGTAAAGGATTAACCGAATGACGTTTTTATAGTTTCTTTTTCATATCTCTTCTCTTCAATTTAAATCCAAAAATTTCAATCATTCCATAATACTTAATGGAAAATTATTGAAAACAAAAATTATGACCCTTTTTTTCATGGAAGAAGACAAACGTCAATCTCCGAGTTCATCTTCCTCCATCGACATCATTCAGAACCAATATTAATATACTCGTGATGTAATGTGTTGTGGAACGTAAGTTCTCAAACGAAAATATATATATTAGCCAGACCAGTCTAGCCCAACTGTTTGTGAAGTATCACTTGGGTGATATATCCATAATTTCTTATAAAATCAATATTAATATGCTTATGTTTTGTTGTGAAGTGTCAATTTTCAAAAAACGAAAAGATATATCAATCAGTCGGGCCAGGCCGGACCGGCCCGGACCGGACCGGCCTCACCGTCTGTGAACTGAACCGGCTGACATATATAAAAGTCTCTGTCTGCGTCATTTCTCCTCTTCGAATTAAACCCTTATCTTCTTCAACCTCAAAACCCTCCCTCCCTTCCTCCCTCCCTCCCTCCCTCCCCTCTTCTCTTCTCTCCGTCCAGTGTCGTTGCGAAGATGTCGACGACGGCGTTGAAATCCTTGTTGACGACCAATTCGTCCTTGTTCGCAAGCCCTTCTCGCTCCATCTCCGCCTTGGGCAGCCCTCGCCTGTACCTGCCAGTCGCTTCCAACCACCTCAGCCTTCGCCTCTCTCGCTCTCGCTCCGCGCTCGCTCCGGCCTCCTTCGAGCCCCACCACCGTTCCGTCGTCTCGTTCGTCGCGCGCACGGCTGGCTGGGCCGCCGAGCAGGAAGAACAAGAGCATAGCGAACTCGAGGGAGAGGGCGCGGGTGTTGAGGCCAGCGAGGCCGAGGGAGATGGCGGTGAAGATGGGACTTTCGAGGGATCTTTTGTCGAGCCGCCTGAGGAGGCGAAGATATTTGTTGGGAATTTGTCTTTTGATATTGACAGTGAGAAATTGGCCATGTTGTTTGAGCGAGCTGGAACTGTTGAGATTGCTGAGGTGAGCCTTTTCAGTGATTTTTTGTGAAATTCGTGGAGTTTTGATTCGTGTTTTTATCTTGGCGTTTAGTGGGGCTGTTTATCGTTCTTTTGAATTGTATGGCAGGTTATCTATAACAGGCAGACTGATCAGAGTCGTGGGTTCGGGTTCGTGACAATGAGTACGGTGGAAGAAGCAGAAAAGGCTGTGGAAATGCTTCATCACTTTGTAAGTTTCTCTATATTTCCTTGCTTGTTTCTACTGTTCTGATGAGCTTGGTTTGTTCAGCTACATATCATTATTGTCATGTATATGCTGAGATATAAAAAGATTGTACTTTTGCGAGGACGAACTGAAAATCCCTCCGAAAATATCGGAGATCGATTTAACTGCACGTGCACGCATTTCTTACGTGGCCACGACTGTGTATTTGGCGTGTCTTGGCCCGCTATGGGAATGTTTTGATGGAGAAAGTGTGGTAATAATGATTTATGACCCGTATTAATGCAAAATTAAGCGATATTGAATTTCAATGGGAAGTTGATTTTTCTGATAACAATCACTTTCGTGGGGAGGTGATTGGGTTGCTTCACCACTTACATGTCCTAATCAATTCATGGTGCACCTTTTCATTATGGAGGGGTGGGGATGTTGTTGGGGCTTGTTAAGGGCAAGATGAAAAGGGTGGGTGGAAGAGGGAAGGAGATGAATTTCTGTCAAATTTTCTGGTTTTCTTTGGTGCTCTGTTCAACCAGCAAAACTTTGCAATTGGAATCTCTTGATTGTCGGTGTTTAATTTCTCTTATCAAGTACATTGAAAACCTGTTATGAATTATGACATTCTATATTATGTATTGGCAGCTTGGGTTATGTGTTTTCTGTCCAGATTCCTTTAGTTGATGCGCCTTATATTCTTGAACTCTTAGTACTGAGTCAATGACCATTCAAGCTGCACATTTATTCTTTTGCGCCGTGTGTTCCTAATTTGCTCATAGCTACTTCATGGGCGTGAGAATCTTGTGAATGATTTTGATGAGCATTATTTGGTTGGATATGGATGAAAAGGACTAACCAAATTGGTGATAGGTCGATTGATATCGACGATAACTTTTACCTGTATCTTATGTAGAGTTGAGATTGCCATCCCTCAAAATGTTTGGAAATTTCAAAATGGGCATTTCTATTGATTTCTGATACTAATAAGGTCGATCACCTTTGCCTGCAGGATTTAAATGGTAGACTTCTAACCGTCAATAAGGCTTCCCCAAAAGGATCACGAGCGGAGCGCCTCCCTCGCGCTCTTGATGTTGAATATAGATTGTATGCTGGGAACCTGCCATGGAGTGTGGATGATGCTCGTCTGGAGCAAATTTTCAGTGAATATGGTAAGGTGGTAAATGCACGGGTTGTTTATGACAGGGAAACTGGCCGTTCTCGTGGTTTTGGTTTTGTGCTGATGGCATCTGAGACTGAGATGAATGACGCTATTGCCGCTCTTGACAGACAGGTACTGCTATCTTTCCTGTTTTTTGCACATTTCTGGTTAACCTAAGCTCCTCCAAGTGGTTCTGTGGATGTCATGGTTGAAGAAACCTGTACAAATTATTTCAGACTCATTGTTTACACAGCAGCTTTAGAAAATATCTCGTGTGGTTTTGTCAACTTGCTTGCTAGTAATTATTATTATTATTAATTCTGACTGGTGGAGACAAGCCATTACGCTAGTTTCGGGAAGATTAGCTTCCTTTTTTCTCTTCAGAAACTGCTTGTAAAGTAATAAAGAATTAGGATTTATTTTGACCATTTGTGTCGCCTGGTGTTACAGAGCTTGGATGGGAGAACCATCAGGGTAAATGTCGCAGAGGCAAGACCGAGACGCAGCTCCTTTTAACTCGAAAGGAGGAGACTATTTAAGCTTTGTCTGCCTTCTTTCCTTTGTCGAGCCTTTTGAGATGCCGTCTTTTCCTTGCATAATCTCGTCTTTTACTGTTGTCAAAGCAGAGTCTCTGGTGTAAGACAAAGAAACTGTTCGTTCATAATAGAAAAGATGTACAAGGTACTGAAACTGATGACAGGTACCAGAAATTATTTATCGGAAGATGAACTATGGACAGATGTTCAGGGATTCTTCCGGTGACGGAGGATTCATTTAGTTGCGGAATGCCGCTTTTCATTTGTTGGATGTCGTGGAGACTATTTCTCTCTAACAGTAAAAGTTCAATTTTTATTGCAATAGGCAACACCAATAAAAGCTCAATTCCTGGTAATTAGCCACGAGCATACTCTCGACTCTTGCTCTCTGGCGTCACGGTTACAGGTTGCTGATCCTAACTAAGAAAATTTAAGAGGCTTTTTCTGGCTTTCTGAAGTTGGAAAATGCAAGTGGTCGAACCTCCATATATTGTGTTTCGGAATAGAGGGGATTAAAACAAGAACAGCATCTCTTGGAGAGTAATTTCAGACAGGTGGTTGTCACGGTCAGAGCACCATGTCGTTACCAATTTAGATCTTTCCAATGTATAGATGGTGAATTCAGTTTAGATTCATCCGAAGAGAGGAAAGAATATCCAAAAAAATCTTATTGTCCATCAAAACCACTGCCATTTACTTTTCACTGAGTATTGACTAATGAAATGACTTCAATATGTGCCAGAACCCACATGTACAAACTGCATTTCCTCGGCATATCATTATTCTGCAGTAGTCCTTGATACATGAGAAATTTACAACAATAGGATGCAATATTACCATGAACAATAAACATCTGTGCAACCTCCCACAAGCTAGTAGGGTACAACATCAAATAGGGCCGGCAGGCAGAGAACCTGTACATGAAGTTCATCACAACAGCCTCTCCTGGTACTGCCTGATGATGCCGGGGCTGTATATCAATTCAAATCTCAAGTGCCCCGTAGCTGAGCGTCTCTACTCGTGAGGGGAACATAACGTACAGAAGTCTCATTCCGAATGCTCAGGCTTCCATCCAAGTTCTTGTCCACCACTTTTAAATCCTGAAATACATTTCCTACAGGAATCACCATCCTCCCTCCCGGCTTCAACTGGTCAATAAGTGGCTGTGGTATTTCTCTCGCAGCTGCCCCGACATGAATGGCATCATAAGCAGCAAACTCTGGCCAACCTTGTCTGCCATCTAAGAGGTAAAAATGTAGGATCATGAGCAATTAATAGACGAAAGATATTCAAGCACAATCTATCAAGTTCTTGTCCACGAATCAACTGCTTACTGATTAGCAAGTTATGGAACTTACTGAAGCAATTGAGACCATTTAATATGAATATGCCATGACAGATTTTATTGAAGAATAAGGCGAGTTTGGTAGCACTTTAGCTTTAAAGACTTTGCATTTAAGCAAAGGAGATTGAATCGAAGGATTTTCATGAAAAGTAACAAGTGTTTAGTAAACTTAGGCAGAAAAGGAAACAAAAGAAAGTTCAGAGTTTCCGGTCTTTTATGAGTCTGGTTGTTGTTGGACTTTCAAGATATGTCTGCAGTCAGTTTTCCCCTTAAACTTTGCAACATTCCAGTGCCGATGGTTAGATTCACACACTTTTGCATCAAGTAGCTGAGAGCCTATACAAAAAATTCTCTTCTTCAGTAAGAGTCAACATCCAAACAAATCTATGCTTGAATCATATTCACTTAAAGCTAATCCAATGAACTAACAGAAAAATTGCTTTCTAAGAAACAGTTTCACAACCCTATATTTAGCATATCTCTCAACACTCTTGTAGATCGAGCCTCACATGCGAAACACAAAACATGGATGTAGCACATCCAACAACCAGGATGATGAACACTAACAAGGAAAAGATGTAAAAGAAAACAGCTGGACGTGTTAGGATTCAAACTCTTGAAATGTGCTATACTACTATGTTAATTTTTTTTCTTCAAAAACCTTCAGATCCAGTAGTTGTTATTGTAATATATTTACCAACATAAACACCCTCAGATTTCCATTTTCTTTCTTTCGGACACACAACCTTAGTCACCAAGAAAAATACAAGTTATTTTCTAACTTCCCATTATCATTATCACGAACATGAAAGATGGTATTGCATTACTGGCTAGTGGACACATACCACCAACATTGATGGATAGGGAGCCTTGTTTCAACAACGATGCTGCCTCACTTTTTTCAATATTCTTGATTGAAGAAGTAACCAGTTCAGGAATGTGTTCCACACCAACAGCTCGACCTTCTGGTCCAACCATCAGTGCAAAGCATGCTGTCAAATAGCCCGTACCTGACACAATGAGAACTAGAGATCATAACCTCCCGTTCAACAAGAAATATAAAAATACTGGAGCAGGATTCCTTCTGATTGATTTGGAAAAAATCATGACAGTATCAATTTGGATAGTTCTGCAAATGTAACAGAAAAGTAAATAAAGATTGATCTGACGGTTGCAATTTCAATCAAATGAGTTTGCTCAGCAGAAACAAGCATTCTGAACCTCGACCTGGAGTGCAGCAGCAGATTAATAAGACCCCTAGATCAAGAATTCAAGAAGGGGACAGGGGAAAAGATCTAGTTTAATTTGTTTGGACTGCTCAGGGAGGACATTAAAAGGGTTTATCAAACAGATAGTTGCTATTTGTGCTCTCACGGTGTGCTAATTATAAAATTCCAGCAAGTCACAAAAGGGGGAATTGTCAGCTGAATCATTACTAAGGTGAGCAGGCATGATTATTTTCCTCTCTATCTGAATTCCGATAGATTTAAGCATTTACAGGAAGAGACCACAAATGAAAGAGGAAAGCACAAATTGTGGAGAAGGTATATGCATATCAATGTAGACATGATCCCTCGAAAAAGGATTAACATGACAACCTGAGCCAATATCTAGAGCATGCATGCCGGGCTGCAAATTCTTCTCCAGCAACTGAAGGCACATCGCATGCATATGAGGAGCAGAAATGGTGACGTTGTACCCAATTGCCATGGGGCTGTCAACATAAGCTGGAGTCCCAGCAGGAACGAATAAACCCCTATCAACTTTCTCCATTGCTTCAGCAACTTTCTTTGAATTAAAAATGCCATAGCGCTGCAACTGCTCCACCATTGCTTTGTTCCTATCTATGCCATTTCCACTCGAAACCTGCTGCAAAACAGAATTTATTCCTCCCTTATAATGGTCCGATACAAGTAAAAGAAACAGATAGCACAAGCCAATGCAAATTCGAACAATTTAAAGAGCGAGACAGTGAGAAATCAAAGTGTATCTACAATACAGACCGTCAGTTATCCTGGACGAGCTCCAACATGCTAGAATTCTCTAAAGAGAACTTCAAAAATATAGGCGCAATCTAAAGGAGAACAACCTGATGTAATATAGCAAGTTCTCTGACGTAGAGAACCTTGTCCTGCATAGTCCTACAGTGAAGTATGATGACTAGAGAAGCCAAAGAAAGCTTTAAGTACAACTTATACTGTATCTTCATATTCATGTGCAAAGCTACAACCGATGCCCTCAAATCACAAGTCCCAACCTTACAACATAAATGGTCATGACCTCAGCACTGGCTTGAATGCTAAGGTAACTAATCGAGGCTACATTATGAAATCCGTCCAACAAAATTCAGCACATCAAAGGCATAGTCCCGATTTCATCCAAAAAATTCTACCAGTGGATGTATCCAATATTCAAAGCCACCTGATAGTTTTCCTCTATTTATGCCAGAAAGATTCATTATCTGCTCCAATATCGGATACTCTGTGCATCCTCATTTTCGGGAAAGGCTCAAAATTTTCTCTTTCCCTCTGATGACCCACAAAGATGAAATTTATTTGAACTGTATCCCTCACCATCTAGTTGAAACTAACAAACCCACTAAGCTGCCGACGCTGCTTGACCGGGACGGAATCATCAGGAACCGACCCTTTATTTCAAAAAGGCGAAGCTAAGACTTATCCACCTCACCACATGCAAAGAACTCGACCATATTCACCTCGATCCACCCTTTCCTATGTCTCTCGCGATGGGAATTACTAGCGCGCGAACTAGCGGGGGCGTCAGCAACATCGAGCGCGACGACCCGGGCGACCCGATTCGCAGCCGGGTACGATCGCGAATCAGAGGAGCCAGGGAAAGAGAATCACCTCCATGCGCGAGGAAGCGCGGTTACCCGTTGGAAAGACGAGGGATCGAACCTGCGAGAGCGAGAGAGAGAGGGAGGGGGGGTTGGCGATTGGCGAGAGTACAGTTCGAAGAGTTCTTGGGGACACGGGCACCAGGTCGCGGCAAATACACGCCAGGCCCTAAACGATGTCACTGTTCATAGCATACGCCTCTATTTCTACCACACGCAACCGAACAATTTTTAAATTACTAAACAATAACACAAATATCTGTTCAAAAAAAAAAAAACAATAACACAAATATATGTGTGTGTAAAGATTTGATCTATTTGAGAAATATGGTTTGAATTTTAAGATACTAGGGATTCACTTGAATTAAAATTTGGAATGCGACAGTTTTCGTGGTTTATTTGACATCCGTTGTAATTTGATCTTTTTGAGAAATATGGTTTTATAAAAAAAGTTTCAATCTCGTTAATATTTTCTTTGATTGTGCCATGTATATCAAGACTTAGGGAAAAAAAATGATATATATGCACATATCATTATAACGAATGACCTGACATGCTTTTTCTATAATATGATGTTAAGTTTCTTATCTATCTTTTTATACCTAGCATTACTTTTTGGACTTAGTATTTTTGAATAATTATGAGAAATGGGAAATATAGGCATGAAAAATTTTATGTTAATTAGAGCGAAAGTGAGGGGGGATAAGTGAAGAATGAATGCCTCATCTATCACTTGTTTTCTCAATGAAAAATTTGTCTAGTTTCCTGAGAAAATCACGAATCCCATTTGGGGAGTGAGATTCTTCAAATATATATATAAAATAAAGGAATAAAGAAGATACCTACTAAAAACATTGTCAATATAGTACATTTTTTCATTTAATGTAGAATTGAATCTCTCAATAGTGAAATTTCATTGCATTTTATGAAAGTTTATGAAAGCTTAGTTATTCGTGATCAAGTGCAAAACACTATGGTGTTTGGCTTACATGGAGAGAAATCAAAATGTAGATTTCTATTCCACACAGAATAAAATTTCTCAAACAACAAGATATTGGATCAATTACCTAGCTACAATTATTACTATGGTTCCCCTTTTATATTTCTATAACCACAAAACTATCAAAGCACAACTCCACCCGCCACCTTCATTGGTCATCGGATGTCGGAAGTTGCCGCAACCAGTCATTGCCCGCCTATCACCAATGCCCTACTAGTCGCCAACACCAGCCGCTTCTCTAATTTAGGGATTAATGACTCCACATTTCTGGTTGCTTTTTTTTATTTTTTTATTTATGTTGTCTCATTCTACATCAATCACAACAGGGACTAAACGGAAAATTTTCCGTATCCGAGCTATCCAGTTGGATTTTTACTTATATATCCCCCGATCCAAGCTAGAGATATTTTACGAGTCGGGAGGTCATGAATATATTATGATTTTCCTTATAGAAGCATGCACGATAATAAGCATAAAAATTTATGGTGCGCCAAGGATAGAAGCAAGACTGAGTGAATACATATGGGAAGTGAGAATTACATTTGGCCATTTAAACTTTAGAGGCAGCTGACTTAAAACCCTAATGTACAATGCATTTGTTTGGGGGAAGTATTTTTTTGGAACTTTCATCCATTTGATTCACTCAAAATGAAAGCCAATTGAAAATACTTTCCAGTCAAAGAAAATATTCGTGCATAAAATTAGAAAAGAGAATACCTAAATCTAAGAATGTGAAAACACTTTCCGGAATTATTCATCTTAGAGTTTTTTAATATTTTATTTTTTTATGCACTCTAAAAGGTTGCCTAAGAGAGGATGAATAAATAGAATACGAAAAAAATAAAAAGAATGAAAGAGATCGAATTCTATAAGTATTGTATTTGTCTTTGGATATATATATTAGAAGTGAAGATGTTTTTGTGTTGTGTATATTTTATCACATGCATATTATATATATATGTGTGTGTGTGTGTGTGTGTGTGTGTGTGTGTATGTATGTATGTATTTGGATTTGGCTGGAAGTACTACAAGTGAAAACATTTTTGTGCCATTAAAAAGAAATGTAAAAAAAAAAATCACCAAATTCAATATTTTACGATGTTTTTCTTTTTCGTAATAAAATGATCAGCTCAATGGATTTTCTTTTCATTAGCTCTTAATTATGGGTCTTCAATATCTCTGAATTCCATAGCTTCGGTTGCCAAATCCACGCTTATAAGAATTTGTGATCATTGTGGTATCATTATTGATGGTAGATAAAGGTGCCGTCATATTAGCAAGACTCGTCTTTCTATGCCCTTTCTACCTCCAAAGCTAACTTAGTTGTAGGAATAACTAACAGGGAAATGTTAGGGATTGGTGCTAATTTAGAAGGATAATATCTAAAAGAAGCTATTAAATGTAAAGAATTACAAACCAAAACATTTTAAAGTTGTAATTCAATAGAAAAAGGTAAAATATAATTGAAGTGATAAAATATTGATACATAACACAAGCGAAATCTTGTAACCCACATAAAATTGGTAACGTAATTTGATAATAATTTAGTAGATCACTTTAATTCAAGTTAGTCTTATCATATAAGAGGTAATAAATTCGAATAGTTAGTGTTGCACTATCTAACCATGACATATTTTGTACCAAAAAATTTTAATTGCTAAGATCTTGGAGGTGCTACGGTGATTATCTCATCAACTTGTACCCTACTTGAATATTATGCATTGAGATGTGGACCTTTCTAGTGACTTTAAAGGAGACAGGAGCAATTGCTGATCAAGCAGAACAACTTTATAAGTTTATACCCTACTTGAATATTCTTGCTTTTCTCATATAACTGTCCTTTTCTTTTTGTATCTTGTGATTGATCTAACTATGCAACTCAGTTTAACTTTTCTCTTTGCCCTTTGAGTTTACCTTATCAATAGCTTTTTGAAAATCTTGAAATCAAATCCAACTGTATGTAAATCATTTTATTTTTTTCAAATCAACTTATTGCCTTAAAAACAAATTTAGGGCAAAAATTGATTCTGCTTTGAATGCCTAATATAAGCGGACCTATGTTTTTTTCTTTTAATTTCGAAATCAGTAAAAATTTAACAAAGCAGAAGAATTCAATCATCAATCTATATATTACAATATGCGAATGTAATGAATATATGTAGCGATCAATAAGACTTATACCCTCCAAATGAATTTTAGTCTACCGCAAATGAACAAAAAGAATTTACAGTTAGTGTTTCAATGTCATCATATGATTGGAAAAAAGACATACAATTGTTTATACGAAGCCCAAAAACTAAGCTCAAATATGAAGAAGCTAATGGCCCCAAATTAGATGATGATGATACGTTAACCCATAATGCCTAGTCGATAGAATGCCTAATAAGCGTATCAATCATAATGTTATAACAATATTATTGGCCCACTAAAAGAGAAAGCGGTAAAAACAAAGCTCTCCGATTCAGTCACCGAGCAGTCGAAAATCAATAGAATGTTTGACATTTCTCATTAATTATGAGTTTATAATATACAAAGGGGAATTAGTATAACTGAATGGCTCATTAGAGATACAAGAGGAATCAAAGCGAAGCATATGCACATTTTACATAGATAATACAATACGGTCAACGAGCACACAATATCAATCTGGACATTAAAAATCACGAAGAGCCCATCGAATTTTGAAGAGGAGAAGATTATTAATCACAGATTACAAATAACAAAATTGATATCTCTTTCTTTTCATTCACGGCCGAGCTTCAATGGGTTCCTCCAGCAGCCCCTCACGTTTGAGCTCCATTCCGTGTCATGTCTCAGATCCACCTGCCGTCTTCTTGAACGGCAACAATAGGATAGATATGTCCGTGAGGCCACCGGCGGATCATCCAACAGTGTGCGGGTGTGTAATCGGAATCAAGAGGGGTTGCACCGTGGAGATATTTGATAGTTTCAAGCTTCAATACGACCCCGCCACTCGTTTTCTATACATCACAAATCTTTTCAATAAAATGGAAGGGCATGCCAAAGTAAATGCGAAATTATAAGTCATTTAGGCATATATGAGGATACTGGGATGTGAAACATCAAGCACGGCAGTAAAAATTATGGAAAAGCATGTTACCATCTCTAAAGGTCGATAGAAGTCGACTTTTTATTTCCTTTCTGTTTTTTTTTTTTCTTTTTTCTGCGAGTAAGTCAGATTTATCGTTCTAAAGTAGATGAAAGAATCCGAAACACCTCAAATAAAGCAAAGCACCCTTTCTCGACTACCGAAATACGCATGTGAAGCAATGGATCAACCTCTTTCGAGTCATTGTTATGTCATTTTTCCAGGTTCAACTTTGTTTCGATTTTTCAAATAGCCAATAGTTAGAAAGTTCTTGAAAAAATGTGAACAAAGTTAAAGGCCAAACGCCGACTGTTCGAATGAACCAAGTGCCAAAAAAGAAGGTTTTGACCCTATATGAGCACAGAGGGCCATGCATTAATATGTGGAAAAAAATTGAGCCAAATGTCATGGAGAAATCAGGATACATCATGGGTACATTATGGAAAATCGAAAAATGGAGAGCAAAGTGAGACAAACCACAAAGTTAGGTAAACGTTTAAGCTATACAAGATTATTAACATTGAATTTTTCACCAAGAACGAGTAAAATCAGATGAGAGACCAAAATAGAACGCATGACTTATGTGGTGGAGGGCAGGAAACCTGACCTTGAGCAAGGACGACCAGAGGAAGTTCTGATTGGGAAAATTCGCTGAGATCTTCCATTCTGGCTGGTACGACTGAAAAGAAAGGAATCAGACAATGACTATCATATTGAAAGACAAACCTTCAGAAAAGGACATAAAAACCACTTACCTTCTCCACAGATGGTAACAGGGAGATCCTTCAGGGCACTTAGGGCACAAGGCTTGAGAATAACGCACATCGGACTTTTATTGATATTCATCAACTGTAAATAAAATACACTAACATTATCATAATACACTTTGCCTAACTTGGAGAGGGGTTACGCCACATTAAAAAAGGAAAAAAAAGTCGTATGATCGCACCATCATTAGAGGTCAAAAAATTCAGACTCGCGCGTGCAACAATCACATTCGAACCTTATTTAACTATAAAGCCAATGCGGAGAAAGGCACCCATGAGACTCAATTGTATGGAAGAACACAGGCAAAGATCCCAACCAAATAGAGGATTACGCTCGGAACTTACAGCTTTGTGAATAACCATACTAGATTTATCTGCAATGCTGCCTCTGGCGTACCATCCGAGCATTAAAACATCCGGGCAAGTCTCCTTATCTATCGCCAATTAAAGAGGAAAAAAAAAAAAACAAGATCAGAAACAATAATTAAAAAAAAAAAATCTGCTCGCAATAAGAAATCATTTATAAAAAATAAAAAAATAAAAGGCTAAAAAGAGAGAGGGAGAGTAGAGCACTAAACAGCGCTTGTGCTGCTTGTTGAGAAAGGCGTGGTCAAGAAAACAAGTGGCCGAGTCGTATTGAAGCTCCAAACTATCGAATATCTCCACGGTGCAACCCCCCTTCACTCCGATCACACATCCGTACACTATTGGGATGATCCGCCGATGGCCTCACTGACATATTTACCTATTGTTGCCGTTCAAGGAAGACTGCGGGTGGATCTAAGACATGACACGGATTGAGTGCTCACGGATATTGAAGATCACTTGGAAATGGAGCTCGAACGTGAGGGGCTGCTGGAGGAACCATTCAAGCTAGGCCGTGAATGAAAAGAAAGCAGATTATCATTTTTGCTATTTGTAATCTGATGAAGGTATCGGTAGAGATTGGAACAGGATGAGAAGTGCTGAGGATAGGTTCAAAATAAGTTAACTCAATCTTTAAGGAGATTATTCCTCGATCTTTAAGGAGATTATTCAAAATTTGATTTTTGTTTGAAATTGGAGATGAGAGAGAGAATTTTAAAATATCGGTGGAGATCTTTAATTTTCCCACAACTATAACAATATAAGCATTTTACGCAAACAAACTTTCGAATTCCAAACCAATTTTGACTCCAATTTTGGAAAATTAAATTCATATATTAAATTAACATGAAATTTAATGAATATTTCCCTTTTGAAAGGAAAAAAATATATATATATCCTTTAAAATTACTTAGTTTACGAATTTTCAAAATTCAATCATTGGGAAAAATATCAATTCTTTTCTTGCTATGTACCGTAGCTAAATATTCTATTGAAAAAAAAAAAAAAAAAACTCAAAGATAGATGGAAGGGAGGGTGACGGTAGCTCAAACCCTCCTCATAATTGAAGGTTGGAGAAGACAGAGAAGAGAGGAAAAGACCTTTCGAGTTTTTGGAGAGAAAAACTTACCTCCATGTCCGATTGCCCATTCCTTCCACGAATTTTGAAGGATTTCTCAATTTAGAAGTTGGGCTCGGGTTTGGGCTTGGTCTTCGGCTCAGACTCGGACCTTGCTCCTTTTGCTTACCCGTATATCCCACAATCGTGCCATGTGATCCACGGGCCTTTTGATGCTCATTTCTTCTTTCTGCTAAAGCTTATTTCTCATTCATTTTGAACAAGAACAAAAAGCTAATATGTCAGAAAAGGGATGGAGGTGTAAGCGGGCTTATTGGTGAAAGCCCACTCGAACGCGCAAGATGAACAAAAAACTTATAGAGCAGAGCCTAACCTGCTTGCTTCAGAAGGATCACTACTAGAAAAACGCAAAACCATGTTGTAAGCTTGTTGATGTGCGTAAACATTTGACGGGTTGAGGTGAATCAAACTCGCGTATCGAATATGCATAATTTAATGAGAAATTTGCCCCCGACTTGATTCTAATTGTGACTTCACTAGAAAATGGAGTACTCATCGGCTTCTTTTACCACTTGGTGGTCAACACTTCTCTTGAATAACTTCTTGATTAACAAAGATAAAAAGACGTCCATTGATCAGAAATTGAAAAAATATTTCAGAACTAAATGTTAAGTGCAAAATATGAGGATGCTAAAATACATAAAGTCGAAATTGTATGATATCTAACCCGTCCATATACGTAATGAGTAATCTCATACATGATTCAATATATATTGTATGAACATAATTTCGGATATCAAGGTACCGATATGATTAATTTTAGGATTATTTGGGGGCAATTATCCCAAATTACGGGTGTGTTTGTTTTGCGAAAAACAATTTCCGGGAAAACGTTTTCCTCATTTTCCAACGTTTGGTTCATTTAGGAAAATGAGTCAACGGAAAATGTTTTCCTTCCAAAGCTTAACTTCAGGAAAACGATTTCCCCTTTGAAAGAATCGGAATACGTTTTCCAAAATATTTTAAGGTCCTTGCTTAATAAAAATTATTATTAAAAAGAATTTCTAATTAAAAATTTTGAATTTGTTATTATTATATCTTTTATTTTATTTTCTTTTTCTTTTCTTTCTTTTCTTGTTTTCTCTTTTATTTCTTTGACTGTGAACATAAACCTTAACTCATCATCCCCTCTCTCCTTCTCCTTCACCCCCTTCCTTTTGTTTTGACTTGCTCTTATAACCAAAAATCATTGTCCATCTTCAGAAAAAAAAAATATATATATATGTGTGTATGAATTTAGGTTTCCTTTTCATCTTGCAGGTTCAAATTATAGATTTACTAAACTAATCGAGAAAAATCCATTTATTAAGTAATATGGACTTAACAAATTAATTTGGAAGTAAGAGGCACACTATTGTCAATTATTAGGTCAAATGTCATTTATCATTTTTCAAATGCGATCCAAATACCAGAAAATATTTTCAGTCACATATCACCAAACAAAGGAAAACTAATCATTTTCTTGGAAAATGGTTTCCCGGAAAACATTTTCCAAAAACGTTACGTTTTCCGTGAAACAAACACACCCTACTTCTCTATTTGTTTTTCATAGGTCAGATGGCTATCAACTGGGAACTATTCTCAGCTTGTACAAATGACCTAAAATGCAATTGAAATTCTATCTTTTCGATCATCAAAACTTACGGGTGTGGTCCCCTCAATTGTTGTTGTTGTTGTTTTTTTTTTTTTTTTTTTTTTTTTTTTTTTTTTTTTTTTTTTTTTTGGAACCAGAACCGCTTGCAACCGACAGCCACGCCGTAAACCCCATTGACACTTAAACGGGAGGACTCACCACCCGTGAGTCACACTTAATACACCCAATGCCTCTCCTGGGTTTTGAACCCTAAATCTCTGGGTTGAGGATCAGTAGGGCCTTATCCGCCTCCCCTGGGTTTTGAACCCTTCACCTCTAAGCTGAGAATCAGTAGGGCCTTATCCAGCGGAGCCACCGCGGCCAGTGGTACCCCTCGATTGTTGTTGTTGTTGTTTTTTTTTTTTTTTTTTTTTTTTGGTCTTTGGAGGAACAGAACTTGCAACCGACAGTCGCGCCGTAAACAGGTGACACTTAAGTAGGAGAACCCACCACCCCTAAGTCACACTTAATACACCTAGCACCTCCCCTGGGTTTTGAACCATTCACCTTTGGACTGAGAATTAACAGGGTCTTATCCAGCGGAGCCACTGCGGCCGGTGGTACCCCTCGATTGTTGTTTGTTGCTAATATTTCCACAAACGGATCAGCTCAAATCAATTACGACTTTACTCCTGACTTAACGGCAACAACCACAACGTTGCATACATAAGCTTTCAATCGGCAGAAGTACACCACAAGTGCCATAACTTGGCACGCCGGGACACTTAAGTGCCATAACTTCAAAACGGTACACTTAAGTGCTTTTTTTTTTTTTTTGAGTGGGACACTTAAGTGCCACCTCCGGCGACCCTTGCTATAGAAATCTACGTGTGATATTTTATTATTATTTTTTGCCTACGTGGCTCATGGGAGCTCCAAATCAGCATAAAAATTTAAAAAAAAAATTTTAAAAATTTTAAAAAAGTAAATTTTAAAAATTAAAAAAAAAAGAAAATTAAAAAATTTTAATTTTAAAAAATTAAAAAAAATAAAAAAAAAATAAGAAAATTTTAAAAATTTTAATTTAAAAAAAAATTAAAAAATTTAAAAATTTAAAAAATTTAAAAAATTTTAAAAATTTTAAAAAATTTTAAAAATTTTAAAAAATTTTAAAAATTTTAAAAATTTAAAAATTTTAATTTTTTTTTTAAATTTTAAAAATTTAAAAAAAAATTATAAAATAAGAAAATTTTAAAATTTTAATTTTAAAAAATTTTAAAAATTAAAAAAAAAAAAAAATTTTAAAAATTAAAAAAAAAAGGGGGGTGGGGAGGCGACAGTGGCGGAGGTGGCGGCGGTGAGGGAGCCGGCGGCGGCGGCAAGGGAGCCGTCCGTTCGGCCTCCCACCCCCCTCCCCCTTTTTTACAATTTTTTTAATTTTTCTTAATTTTTAAAAATTTTAAAATTTTCTTAATTTTTAAAAATTTTAAAATTTTCTTAATTTAAAAAAAAAAATTAAATTTTCTTAATTTTTTTAAAATTTTTGAAAATTTTCTTAATTTTTTAAAATTTTTGAAAATTTTCTTAATTTTTAAAATTTTTTAAAATTTTTAAAATTTTCTTAATTTTTTAATTTTTTTTTTAATTTTCTTATTTTTAAAATTTTTAAAATTTTAAAATTTTTCTTAATTTTTAAAATTTTTAAAATTTTCTTAATTTTTAAAATTTTTCTTAATTTTTTAAAATTTTTGAATATTTTAAATCTAATTTAATTAATTTATATACTATTATTTACACGTGGACGTGAAACGGCGTCGTTTTGCATTTTCTCCGCCACGTCGGCGTGCAAAACGACGCCGTTTTGGACCGAGCTCGCCGAAAGTCGCCACGTCGCCATTTGGCCGGATTTTCGCGGAGTGGCACTTAAGTGTCCCATTTTACTCAGATGATGGCGGCTTAAGTGTACCATTTAAAGTTATGGCACTTAAGTGTCGGCGTCTTGATTATGGCACTCCAGGTGTCCCACTCGCTTTCAATCACTCGTTCAAGTCATTGTCGTCCACCGGAAGTCCAATTGTTAAAATTATTGGGGCACTTTCTTGCTCATTGCTTGGAAGATGGAAATGAAAAGGACAAGTGTCCTTCCGCGCTAACTACTAAAATCAAGAAAATGACACTCCGTCGTCATTATTTTAAATTTTCTGATAGAATTTCTTTCTTAGCAAGCTGTTTGATAGACTATTGCTAGGAAAAGTATCAAAAAAGATTCTTAAACATATTGCATTTATGCTAACTAAGTCCTAAACCATTCAATAGTGTCAATTTAGTCCTAAACCTTTTAATTTAGTATGAATTCAGTTATAAACATTTTAATGATGTCAATTTAGTTATAAATCTTTTTAATCAGTGCCAATTTAGTCTTAAATCTTTTGACTTTTTGTTAATTCAGTCCTTCCAGTTATTTGTTGTCAAATTTTGCTAATGCAAACATTGGTCAACTTATATGGTACTGTCGATGCTAACAAGAACAATTTCTAATAATTTTCAAATTTTATTATTTTTATGATTTTTTTTTCTTTTTTCTTTCTTTTTTCTCTCTCCTTTTTTTTTTTTTTTCCTTTAGATGGTGACTAGCTAACAGGCGATGGCTAGGCAAGCTCGCCTTGCATAGCCAGAGCAAGGTCGAGCCCCGACAAGGGTCAACCTCACCCAATTTGGCCGGGTGAGGGCAAACCTAGCTAGTCCAACCCTCGCCTCGGCTAAGGCGGCCTTGCTAAGCATTGCTCGAGCAAAGGTGATGCCGCCCTAGCCTAGGCAAGGGCTAGCCTCACCAAATTTGGTGAGGGGTTGACCTCGCCGTGGCCTAGGTGAGGGCCAACCTTGCTAGGGCTCAATCATTGCCTACCAACTAGCCAATGTCTAGAGGAAGAAAAAAAGGAGGAAGAGAGAAAAAAAAACAAAAAAAAAATTGAAAAATTATTAAAAAATATTATTAAAATTTGTCTACAGCACTAGCAACGCCACGTAAGTTGGCCGACGTTCACATCAATAAAATCCATTCGAAATTAATTGGAATGACTAAATTTGCATCAAATAAAAAAATTTGGTACTAAATTGGTATAAATTCAAAAGGTGTAAGACTAAATTTGTATCATTAAAATGTTTAAAATTGAATTGGCATCAAGTAAAAAAAAATTAAGACTAATTTAGTTCCATTAAAAGATTTAAAATCGAATTGATGCTAATACAAGAAATTAAGGACTTTTCTTACATTTTCCCAACTATCGCTCATATCTAACCAAAAAACAAAACACATAAATGAAAATAAAAAATAAATAAAAAGAGAGAAAAAAAGGATTAATAGCATGAAAAATTTATCATTTATTAATTTTTGTTATATGGATGTATCAATTTAGGATTTTACCTCCACTTGTTACAAATATATGGGTTTGGAGTTTTTGGTAATAATAATTTAAGTTAATGAAAATTAACCGTGGAAAAATTTACCCCGGATGTACTGTTTTTCGTGGGAAACCAAGTCCAAAGGAGAACCAATAGGGAGGAATCTCACGTCTGTCTCGAAACGGTCGTCACACGCATATCAATTTCCAATCCAACGGCCCAAGATCGGCCGAAGACTTGCGCAGCTTCTGTTGACTCGACCTGCCTGTCGACATCAAGCCCCGTTGACGCAAGTCTACGCTGATGTTGCCTCAAAAGTCCACGTCAATCCTGGTCATCCGGTCCAACGGCGAACGATTGGCCGAAGGAAATCCAACGGCCAATAAACCCCACCCCCTTTCGGTCTTCTGTAGACCGGACGGGCGGCCCTTCTCTCACGTTCAAACTCGACCCAGAGAAGAATCTTCCGTCATGGAACGGACGGACGCTTTCCACACGTTCAAATCCACCCATCGAAACAGAGACAGAGACAGAGCTGGCCTTTTGCAGACCCGTTTGTGGGGGGTGTTCTTAGTCCATCGTCATCGCCCCTTCCTCTACGTCGATGCCGTCTTCGATGTGACATCGCGATGGTGCTCGGCAGTTTCTCGAAATGAGACTCGGCACACAAAGTAAAGCAGAAAACTTAAAAGACTGCTGTAGCAGGGCCTTCGTGATCTTTTCCATGTGTTCTGCATGGTGCAATTTTGCCAAAACACGGAACACGCGCCCTTTGCTCGATTAAGTTTTGCACGGTTCGTATACGCTCGAATGTGGCGTCTAGAACACGTCTCTCTCTAGGATGCGAGTGAAGAACATATCGCGAGTTCGCAGAGTACAGAGGACAGGGTACTCTGTTTTCGGTGTTGCCTCTTGATGGTGGCGAGGCCGGTGCTATGTCAATCTGTGGCATGGCAGCTCACGTATCGCACTGGGTCGATCAAACAATACTTTCTAAACCTGCGGAGGGAAAGAAAGGAGACAAAACGATCATGTAATGACTGATATTTATCACATTCGTATACATCTTATGAACGGTTAGCATTTCACCAAATTCTGTACGCAAACGCAACGGGATTTAGTCATTCGCGACATCTACTCTGCATCCGGTTCTTGCCCTCCCTCCAATGGTACCATCGGCCGGTCGATTGAAGAGAAGATTCAAAGACCATCTCCTTACAGCAATTGGCAGTTGAAAAAGTTAATGCAACCCCAGTCACTATGCTTGTTCGAAGAACTTGCTGTGGTTCACTCCCTTTCCACATTCAGAAAAGTCCAGACACAAATACAAACAAAATCTATAAACTCATCAAAAGCAAGTCAATGCAACTGGTCCATTACGTGCAATATTTTCCACAGAGCTTCTGCTTAAAAAGCCAACCACGCACTAATCATCCATCATGGAAGCTCCAGAGAGCAAATAGCCAAAAAAATATCTGGAATTCCTCATAGCCAAATATAGCCTCTCTCTTAATCTAAAACAAGCCCGTCGCCGGAATCCGCTACCATATGGCGTCTGCTGCTGGCGGCAAAACCCGCCTTTTCCTCCTGTCAATACTCTCTCTCCTCGTCCTAGGCCATGCAAGATTGGTTCTTGACCGTTCGGATTTCGATGCCCTCAAAACCATCCAAAAGGACATGGGCATCGACATTCAGCTTCATCTAGCCTCCACCAAACCATGCAACCTACCTGGTGTAATCTGCGAAAGAAGGCTCACAAGCAACAATACCTATGTCCTGAGAATCACAAGACTCGTCTTCAAGTCGCAACAGCTCAAGGGGTCGCTCTCCCCGGCAGTCGGACGGCTTTCCGAACTCAAAGAGCTCACCCTGTCCAACAACAAGCTTGTTGACCAACTACCTTCCCAGATTGTTGACTGTACCAAACTGGAAATTCTGAACCTCAGAAACAACAGGTTTTCAGGAAAAATTCCATCTGAATTGTCATCTCTCAATCATCTCCGAGTGCTCGATGTTGGCTCAAATAAATTCACTGGGGATTTGAGTTTCCTTAAGTATTTCCCCAACCTGGAAAAACTCACTCTCTCTGATAATCTCTTCACTGGGAAAATTCCAGCTTCCATACGCTCATTCCGGAATCTCCGCTTCTTTGATGTTTCGGGGAACTTGTTTCTTGAAGGTCCAGTGCCATCGCTGAACAGAGCTGAACCATCCGGTGACACTCTACCGAGACGTTACATTTTTGAAGAGGGTCCTAGCACGAGACCCGGACCGAAACCCAACAGTCCGGAGGTTGCACCAACACCATCACACGCTTCAAGTACTCCAGCTCCTCCTCCATCAGAAAACGAACCATCCAACAGTAAAAAAAGCCGAAGGAAGCTAAGTGGGTGGCTACTAGGGTTCCTAGCTGGAGCAGTTGCTGGAATCGTCTCGGGGTTTGTCTTCTCGCTGCTCTTTAGGCTGACCTTGGCGGCAATCCGAGGGGGACGCAGAGACTCCGCACCAGCAATCTTTAGCCCGATGATCAAGAAAGCTGAGGATTTGGCTTTCTTGGAAAGCGAAGAGGGACTGTCATCACTGACAATCATTGGCAGAGGTGGCTGCGGGGAAGTTTACAAGGCCGAGTTACCCGCGAGCAATGGAAAGATGATTGCTATAAAGAAGATAATTCAACCTCCCAGGGATGCAACAGAGCTAACAGAAGAAGACACCAGAGACTTGGATAGGAAAATGCGCCAAATTCGGTCCGAGATACAGACTGTTGGCCAGATTCGACATCGCAATTTACTTCCCTTGCTGGCGCACTTGACTCGTCCCGACTGCCACTTACTAGTGTACGAGTTCATGAAAAATGGGAGCCTACAGGATTTACTAGAGAAGGTTTCACAAGGTCAGACAGAGTTGGATTGGGTCACGAGGCACCGAATTGCGCTGGGAGTGGCAGCCGGGCTCGAATATCTCCATATGAACCACAATCCGAGGATCATCCACCGAGACCTCAAGCCTGCCAATGTCCTTCTAGATGATGACATGGAGGCCCGAATATCCGACTTTGGGCTTGCAAAAGCTATGCCAGATACCGATACTCATGTCACAAGTTCCAATGTCGTAGGGACTTTGGGATATATTGCTCCAGAGTACCATCTGACTTCCAAGTTCACGGAGAAGAGCGATATATACAGCTTCGGTGTTCTACTTGCCGCCCTGGTCATCGGGAAACTACCATCGGATGAGTTCTTCCAACGCACCCAAGAAATAAGTCTGGTCAAGTGGTTGAGAAATGTGATGACTGGGGACAATCCTCAACAAGCGATTGACCCAAAGTTGATTGGCAATGGGTTCGAGGAGCAAATGCTGCTGGTTTTAAAGGTCGCCTACTACTGTACACTGGATGAGCCAAAGCACAGGCCCAACAGTAAGGACGCGCGATGCATGTTATCTCAGATTAAGCACTAAGCCTCCGTGTAGATGTTGTGATTCCAGATGTGTCACAATAAGGATATATGACCAAACTAGAAAGGCAGTGTACCTTCGGAAAGATAGTCCTATGAAGCTTAATATGTGTCGGTCCTATGAAGCTTAAGTCGTGTCTAGTGTCATTTCTATGTTTTAATGCAATTTCCCTTTATCTTCTTATGCGACTGCTAACTCGTATAACTCTGAAACAAGAAAAGAGAGACCTTCCACTTCCTTGCCATGATATTCGTGCGCGCTTTCCTTGCAAAGCAAATGCAGAACAACACTAGCAATTCAATACGCCTCTAACGTCTAAGATAATCGAGATAAACTGTCCACCCAGAAATCACGCCACTCTGCCAAGATGCGTCGGAACAATTTGCTAACCTAAAAGGATCACACTCCCTGCTTACCGACCTTAGTGCTCACCCAACAATGAGATTATCCAAGCATTCCTTATCACATAAGCCCCTTCTATCGTCTCTAGGATGGAGATGGAACAGCGTATACGCAGGCAGAAGCTGTGATTTGGACAGAAGCAGATCTGCTAATCCACAGAAAGGCTTGTAGACTTGACATTCCACCCTCAAGTTTACCTTTTTTTTTGTTGTCTTATCAGCAGCTCAGGATTCCGCGTCGGTATTGCATAGTTAAAAAAACAATTCGATCTCACTAGATACAAGAACATCGTCTCATTGCAAAAGCGGACCAAGAACTTCATTCAGAGAACCCACAACAGTCACAATTATGGACAACAACAGGACAAAAAAAAAAAAAAAAAACCAAAAATGCACCGAACGCTGCCACATCGGATTCTCACCGAATTCAAATTCCCAACTACGACTTGGCCTTTCGCCAGAGGCACTTCCTGACCTTCTTATACTTGTGCTTGTTCATCTTCCTCTTCCTCTTCTTCTTCTTCTTCACGCTACCCGCACACACACGCCCAGCGTCATCGCCCTCCACGGGCTCCGCCCCACCGAGAGCAGCCGAAGGGCTGGGACCGGGGTTTCTGCAAAACCCGAATGCGAAAACCGGGTGAAGCCGCAAAATCTGTGCTCTCATGGCGTACTTATTATAAAATCCCAGCAAGTCACGAATGGGGGAATTGTCAGCTGAATCATTACTAAGGTGAGCACGCATGATTATTTTCCTCTCTATCTGAATTCCGATAGATTTAAGTATTTACAGGAAGAAGACCACAAATGAAAGAGGACGCGCAAATTGTGGAGAATGTATGTGCATCTCAATGTAGACATGATCTCTAGAAAAAGGATTAACATGACAACCTGAGCCAATATCTAGAGCATGCATGCCGGACTGCAAATTTTTCTCCAACAACTGAAGGCACATCGCATGTATATGAGGTGCAGAAATGGTGACATCGTAACCAATTGCCATGGGGCTATCAACATAAGCTGGAGTCCCAGCTGGAACGAATAAACCCCTATCAACTTCTCCATTGTTTCAGCAACTTTCTTTGAATTAAAAATGCCATAGCACTGCAACTGCTCCACCATTGCTTTGTTCCTATCTATGCCATTTCCACTCGAAAACTGCTACAAAACAGAATTTGTTCCTCCCTTATAATGGTCCGATACAAGTAAAAGAAACAGATAGCACAAGCCAATGTAAATTCAAACGATTTAAAGAGCGAGACAGTAAAAAACCAAAGTGTATCTACAATACAGACCGTCAGTTATCCTGGACAAGTTCCAACATGCTAGAATTCTCTAGATAGAACTTCAAAAATATAGGTGCAGTCTAAAGGAGAACAACCCGATGTAATATAGCAGGTTCTCTACATCAGAGAACCTTGTCCTGCATAGTCCTACAGTGAAGTATGATGACTAGAGTAGCCAAAGAAAGCTTTAGTGAAAGGGACAGTACAACTTATACTGTATCACTATATTCATGTGCAAAGCTACAACCGATGCCATCAATCACAAGTCACAACCTTACAACATAAATGGGCGTGACCTCAACACTGGCTTGATTGCTAAGGTGACAAATCAAGGCTACATTATGAAATCCGTCCAACAAAATTCAGCACATCAAAGACACAGTCCCGATTTCGTCCACGAAATTCTACCAGAAAATAATCTGGATGTACCCAATATTCAAAGCCACATGCTAGTTTTCCTCTATTTATGCCGGAAAGATCCATTATCTGCTCCAATATCGGATACTCTGTGCATCCTCATTTTCAGAAAAGGCTCAAAATTGTCTCTTTCCCTCCCATAACCCACAAAGATGAAATTTTTTAACTGTATCCCTCACCATCTAGTTGAAACTAACAAACCCACTAAGCTGCCGATGCTGCTTGACCGGGACGGAATCATCAGGAACCGACCCTTTATTTCAAAAAGGCGAAGCTAAGACTTATCCACCTCATTGCATACGAAGAACTCGACCAGATTCACCCTTGATCCACTCTTTCCTATTTTTCTCGCGATGGAAATTACTAGCGCGCGAACTAGCGGGGGCGTCAGCAACATCGAGCGCAACGACCCTAGCGACCCGATTTGCAGCCGGGTATGATCGCGAATCAGAGGAGCCAGGGAAAGAGAATCTCCTCCATGCGCGAGGAAGCGCGGTTACCCGTTGGAACGATGAGGAATCGAACCCACGAGAGAGAGCGAGCGAGATGGCGATTGGCGAAAGTAGAGATCGAAGAGTTCTTGGGGACACGGGCACCGGGTCGAGGCAGATATACGCCAGGCCCAGAATGATGTCACTGTTCATGACATATGTCTCTATTTCTACTTCACGCTTATCCCAACCCTTTTTCGTAGCAGAAGTATTTACCGGGAAACCGGGGAAAAATCGAGCAATTTTCAAATTACTGAACAACAAAACAATTATATATACATAAAGAGTGTTGGAATGTAATCGAGTCATAATCATCTCGAATTTAAATTTGGAATGCGAGAGTTTTGTGATTTACTCGGCATTCATTGTAATCTTCATGAATTCTGATATTATCTGTATACAGTTATAATTTTGCACTCAAAAGAGATGGAGCGATTATCATAAAATTTTCAAATAAAAAATCTGAGGCCGAAGAGTGTATATATAGAAAAGTGAATAGATAAATATATAGTTTTACTATTTCGACTGCTTGTTCCTTCCACGAATTTTGAAGGATTTCTCAATTTAGAAGTTGGGCTTGGGCTAATTCAGACCTTGCACCTTGTGCTCATGAATATCAAGGCCCATATCCCACCATTGTGCCATGTAATCCACGGGCCTTTTCATGCTTATTTCTTTTTTTCTGTATGGTCTATAAGGCCGCGTTTGGTAACATTCTCATATTTTTTTATTTCTTTTAATTTTATAATTCTTTTATTATTTTTTTCCTTTTTCCTTTTTCTCTTTGGCCGGTCGTCGACCACCATCATGGCCGCCCGGTGAGCTTGTCGGAGGCTAGCCTAGCCACAGCGAGACCCAACCTCACGCCGGTTGGGGAGGCCAAGCCTCGCCGTGGCCGGCGCGAGGCTTAGGCCGACGAGCCTCGCCATGGCTCGGCATTTCCGGGGGCCAGCGACGCTCCGACAAGGTCACGGCCTCGTCTAGCCGATCGCCGGTGCCGATGGCCAAGGCCGATGATCGGCCGAAAGGAAGAAGAAGAAGAAGAAGAAAGAAGAGAAAGAAAAATTGATTCTAGAAATTATTCTCGAAACAAAAAGCTACTTTTTTTCTATTTCTTGTTTCTTTTTAAATCTATTTTCGAAAATAAAATAAAAAAAGATCTTTTGTTTTTCGAAACAAAAGTTTTACCAAATACGTTTCTATTCTTTTTTTTTTTCCCGAAATAAAATAATAGAAATTTTTGTTCTAAGGAACAAAAAAAAATTTAACAAAGAGGCCCTAACTCATTCGTTTAGAAAAAGAACAAAAATGAGCTAATGTTTCAACGGGTGTACGGAGGTGTAAGCGCGCTTATTGGTGAAAGCCCACTTGAGCACACGATATGAACAAAAAATTTGTAGAGCCTAACCTGCTTGTTTCAAAAGGATCAATCTGAGCAAAACACAAAACCATATTATAAGCTCATTGCTAGAGGACAAAACTCTCGGTAAATGTACGTAAATATTTGACGAGTTGAGGTGAATTGAACTCGTGCATATGATACACACTCTTCGGCTACTTTTACCACTCAGCGGTCAACACTTCCCATGAATAACTTCTTGATTAATAGAGATAAAAATATATATGTCCATTTGATCGAAAATTTAAAATTTATTTCAAAGCTAAATGTTGAGTGCAAAATATTAAGATGCTAGAATATATAAGTTGAATCTGTTTGATAGCTAACTCGTCCATATGCGATGTGAAATCTCGTACATGATTCGAATATATTGTGAACATAATTTGGGATATTGATGTACCGTTAGGATTAATTTTAGGTTTATCTGGGGGCAATTATCCAAAATTACTTCTCTGTATGTTTTTCAAAGGTCAAGCGGCTATCTACTGGGACTATTCTCAGCTTGTACAAACCACCTAAAATGCAATTGAAACTCTATCCTTCCGGTCATTAGAACTTACGGATGTGGTCCCCTCTGTTGCTGTTTTACGGTTTCCCGATATTTCCACAAACGGATCAGCTTGAATCGATTACGACTTTATTCGTAACTTAACGGCAACAACCATAATGTTGCATTCATAACATTTCGCCTATTAATACTTTATTAGCCCTTTACAATACTCACTCGTTTAAGTCGTTGACGTCCACCGGAACTCCAATTGTTAAACATTGTTGGGGCACTTTTCTTGCTCATCGCTCGGAAGATGGAAGTGAAAAGTGTTGGAATACTATACGCGGAAATGACAGGATCTTGCAATTTATGTTAACATGAAATCACTAGAGAAATAAACGAGAAATAATAAGTATACCAGAAATTTACGTGGTTCGATTCGAATATCGGTACTTACGTCCACGGAGAGAGCCAACAGCAAATAATTCATTATAATCGGAGAATCAGAGTTTACAATCACTCACACGCTCAAGTATTTTTTATACATAAATTTAATCTCAAATTCAAAGTGTTTATAAATAAATATCTCACTTGAATATAAATTCATGGCACAAAATTATGACGCGTTCAAGTTCAAAACAAAACCGCGCGCAGCTCTCTGCAGTTTGACGTGTACGGCTTCTACGTGCAGCTCCTTTTCTTTCGTAAGGTTTTTTTTTTTTTTGGTAAAGGTAATAAATATATTAATAAAGCTAAGGCAAATACAAAAGATCGGCACCAAAAACCTACACTCAATCCTCAAAAGGAGACAAAGTGTAGGGGAGCCAATGTAAAAGCCACATAAGCAAACAAGAAAGCCACAAGGGCACAGCAACAAAAGAAACAAGCGGGAAAGAGATAACAACAAGGCATTCCAACCCTCAGCCCCCAAGGAAGCGACTAAGAACAGAGAGCCAGGAAATAAAGGAGCAATTCGCGCAAAGCAGCAACTAAGGAGCACTAAAAGGAAAATTCGTGTACCCAAAAGGTCAAATATTTGACCTGGGCCCACCAGCTTTTTGGGCTCCACTTGCAAAGAGGTTTCGACTGCTTTTCTTCCTGGAGACATGCACCCAAAAGTCAAGACTTGACTTTTGGGCCTACCTTTTCACATGCAGAGGCTTCACCTTCACGCCAAAGGGAGAATTTATATATATGTTCTTATACATGTGTGCCCACAGTCGACACTTTGACTCTAGACCCCACGATCTCATTCCCTTTTTCAATGAGAACTCGTAATTGCAGAGGGAAGACACAGAAAAACTTCCCTTTTTTTCTCTCTCTTTCGTGTGGCTCCTCTCTCGTCGTGGATGTGCAGCTTCTCGCGGCACTTCTTGAGTTTTTCTTTTTTTTGGAATTTTTATTCCAATTTAAAATCTATTTAGAAAATCTTTATCAACAAATTCGATTTAACAAATCGTTATCCGAATTCAAACTCGAGGCGTTAATTTAACAAAAAGGACATGCGTCCTTTCGCATTAACTACTAAAATCAAGAAAATGACTCTCCATCGTCATTACTTTCAATTTACGCGTTCTTGTTGAAGGCTTCCGCAGCTTCTTTTTGGACGTCTTTTTCATGTGGAAGAAACTTATAATATCATAGCTACCCGTGGTTATTTTGGCCGACTAGTTTCAACAATTTCCGTTCTTTGCACTTCTTCCTAGCTTAGCCAGTAGTAGGTATCTAGTTCACTGCTTTAGGTATCGGCATTGTGGCTTTCAACCTAAATGGTTTCAATTTCAACCAATCCGTAATTGATAATCAAGATCGTCTGCTTTGGTCCGCATATGTACGGCTTTGCATTCTTGTTCAAGGCTTCACACGGCTTCTTTCAAGTAAAGGTTTGAAACCCTTACTTTTTCTTTTATTTTATATTATTTCCTTTTTTGTAAACCTTTATAGAGTCCAACGAAACTTCTTCTGTTGACCGAAGACATCCAAGACCCAAAGAAAAAATTTGAATTTCTTTTTTTGTGCATAATCTTGAATATTATCTTTTCTAGTTCTCCTTTTCGTATGTGTGCCAAGGTAAAAAATTTGACCTAAGCCCGCCTTGAAACCCTTACTTTTTCTTTTATTTTATATCATTTCCGTTTTTGTAAACATTTATGGAGTCCAACGGAACTTCTTTTGTTGCCCGAAGACATCCAAGACCCAAAAAAGAATTTCGATTTTTTTTTTTGTATAATCTTGAATATTATCTTTGTCAGAAAAATATATTCATAATCAAATTATATAAAATTTATCCAAGTTGATTGCGTTTTGCAAACGCTCAAATTCGAGACATAATTTAACAACCCGGAACACACGCCCTTCGCCTTTAGACTCGTCGGCTTTGTGTCGCTCAATTAAGGTTTGCACAGTTCGTATATACTCGAATATGGCGTCTAAAACCCGTCTCTCTCCAGGATGCGAGCGAAAAACATATCGCGAGTCTGCAGAGTACAGAGGACAGGGTACTCTGTTTTCCGTGTTACCTCTTGATGGTCGCGAGGCCGGTGCTCTGCCAATCTGTGGCATGGCAGTTCACGTATCTCACTCGGTCGATCAAACAATAATTTCTAAACCTGCGGAGGGAAAGAAAAAAGACGACACGATCATGTAACGACTGATATTTATCACATTCGTATATATCTTCTGAACAGTAAGCATTTCACCAGATTATATACACAAACGCAACAGAATTCAGTCATACGCAACATCTACTCCGCATTTGGTTCTTTCCCTCCCTCCAATGGTACCATCACCCGGTCGATTGAAGAGAGGATTCAAAGACCATCTCCTTACAACAATTGGCAGTTGAAAAAGTTAATGCAACCCCAATCGCTATGCTTGTTCGAAGAACTTGCTGTGGTTTTCACTCCCTTTCCACATTCAGAAAAGTCCAGACACAAATACAAACAAAATCATAAACTCATCAAAAGCAAGTCAATGCAAATAGTCCATTACGTGCAATATTTTCCACAGAGGTTCTGCTTAAAAAGCCAACCACGCACTAATCATCCGACATGGAAGCTCCAGAGAGCAAATAGCCAATAAAAAAATCCGGAATTCCTCATAGCCAAATATAGTCTCTCTCTCTCTTAATCTAAAACAAGCCCGTCGCCGGAATCCGCAACCATATGGCGCCTGCTGCTGGCGGCAAAACCCGCCTTTTCCTCCTGTCAATACTCTCTCTCTTCGTCCTAGCTCATGCAAGATTGGTGCCTGACCGTTTGGATCTCGATGCCCTCAAAACCATCCAAAAGGACATGGGCATTGACATTCAGCTTCATCTAGCCTCCACCAAACCATGCAACCTACCTGGTGTAATCTGCGAAAGAAGGCTCACAAGCAACAATACCTATGTCCTGAGAATCACAAGACTCGTCTTCAAGTCGCAACAGCTCAAGGGGTCGCTCTCCCCGGCAGTCGGACGGCTTTCCGAACTCAAAGAGCTCACCCTGTCCAACAACAAGCTTGTTGACCAACTACCTTCCCAGATTGTTGACTGTACCAAACTGGAAATTCTGAACCTCAGAAACAACAGGTTTTCAGGAAAAATTCCATCTGAATTGTCTTCTCTCAATCGTCTCCGAGTGCTCGATGTTGGCTCAAATAAATTCACTGGGGATTTGAGTTTCCTTAAGTATTTCCCCAACCTGGAAAAACTCACTCTCTCTGATAATCTCTTCACTGGGAAAATTCCAGCTTCCATACGCTCATTCCGGAATCTCCGCTTCTTTGATGTTTCGGGAACTTGTTTCTTGAAGGTCCAGTGCCATCGCTGAACAGAGCTGAACCATCCGGTGACACTCTACCGAGACGTTACATTTTTGAAGAGGGTCCTAGCAAGAGACCCGGACCGAAACCCAACAGTCCGGTGGTTGCACCAACACCATCAAACGCTCCAAGTACTCCAGCTCCTCCTCCATCAGAAAACAAACCATCCAAAAGTAAAAAAAGCCGAAGGAAGCTAAGTGGGTGGCTACTAGGGTTCCTAGCTGGAGCAGCTGCTTTAATCGTATTGGTGTTCGTCTTCTCGCTGCTCTTTTGGCTGACCTTGGCGAGCCGAGGGGGACGCAGAGACTCCGGCCCAACAATCTTTACCCCGATGATCAAGAAGAGGGATTTGGCTTTCTTGGAGAGCGAAGAGGGACTGTCATCACTGGAAGTCATTGGCAGAGGCGGCTGCGGGGAAGTTTACAAGGCCGAGATACCCGCGAGCAATGGAAAGATGATTGCTATAAAGAAGATAATTCAACCTCCCAGGGATGCAACAGAGCTAATAGAAGGAGACACCAGAGACCTGGATAGGAAAATGCGCCAAATTCGGTCCGAGATACAGACTGTTGGCCAGATTCGACATCGCAATTTACTTCCCTTGCTGGCGCACTTGACTCGTCCCGACTGCCACTTACTCGTGTACGAGTTCATGAAAAATGGGAGCCTACAGGATTTACTAGAGAAGGTTTCACAAGGTCAGAAAGAGTTGGATTGGGTCACGAGGCACCGAATTGCGCTGGGAGTGGCAGCCGGGCTCGAATATCTCCATATGAACCACAATCCGAGGATCATCCACCGAGACCTCAAGCCTGCTAATGTCCTT